>NC_071285.1:39342717-39445095 GCF_943735745.2 Anopheles bellator
TTTTTGCGATTTGCGACCTGTGTGGTTTGTTTGTGTCTGAGAGCACCCATCCGAGGTTGCGTGCACACCGAGTGCATCCTGTTGCTAGTATCTTTCGGATGGGCTCTAGGTTCTTGGGGACGGAAAAGCCGACACCGAGGGTACATTTGGATAATGAAAAATAATTTCAGCAACCGCAACAGAGATTTTGTTCTTGATCCACTTTGCGCCATGTCAACACGAGAGATGGCCCCGATTCCGATTAATTGCAAAAATAAGGCGAACGTTTCAGTTCTTATTTTATTTGCAGAAGAAATAGTGCAGCAAGGTTTCGAAGGAAAAAAAAATCGAGGATTAATGTCAACTCTTCTCTAGTGTGCCCGATGTCTCCGCCGTCCATTTCCGAGTCGCAGGAGCTACGATTTTCGCTCCCGTCTGAAGCGGAAGTGGTTCCTCTCGGCAACGTTATAATTACACTCTCCTGACATGTAATTTAGCTAAGCACCACCGGTCGACACATTTTTCCCGCTTTCATGGCCCCTGCGGCAAGGCATGATTCCGCCACCCGCTTCCGGTGGACGAGCCACGCTTGGCGACGCTCGCCTTGGCGTGGGGCTTTCTGCGCGGTATAAACGTAAAAAGATGCTTTCGATGCGCCCATTCGTTCGCCCATTAGCTTGCCTTGGTCTCCGCCGCCTCCGAATGGCCTCCGGGTGTTTGCCGGGTGTTTGAAGGTGCATCGGTCACCTTGACACTCGCCGTGCCGTGGCCTTGCCCGGTGCAGAAGTTGCACGGCATGCAATTCGGAATGGCACACCATACCATACGGTGCTCGTGAAGTGCTTTCGGTGGACCAACACCAGCACCAGAGAAGAGAAGATAGAAAATAGATTAGAAGTTAATCGAACGGGCGAAAGAACATGCCGGTGACGATGGCTTTTATGCTGCAATCCTTGTGCCCGCACCGGAAAATTGCAATTCATTGCCACACACGCCAAGCTCGGGGATTAGCGCCGGTTGACAATATTTGAAACCACTTTTCTGTTGACTTACGCTCGATTAAAAATACTCGATCTTGGACCGTGGACCGTTTAGGGGTGGACTCCTCAACAAAAAAAGGACACTCGAGAGCAGAAAACAAGTTTCGATTGGGTACAGGGATTATTGAAATTTTACACTTTAAAAAGCTTTTCGCCGGCATCGCAACACATCCGGCGGCAGCACGGCTATTAACGGGAAAACAAAGGCCCCGGGGAAAACAAGCTTTTAATCATCCCCGAAAAGTTTTCCAAATTTCGCTCCTTCGCTCGCGGGTCCTTCGGGTCGGACATTTGGACACCCCAAAAGAAAATTGAGACGATTTTTCCACACACACACGCAGCGGGCCCAATAGGGCATAGGGTGGATGGAAAAAAAAACCCGAGTTCTTCTGCTCTTCGCAAACTTTGCACAAAACCCAATCAATTAACCTTCGTCTCGCCGGCGATCGATGATCGGTTTGGGTACAGCCGGCCGGCCCATCCCTGCAACTGACAAGATTTTTGTGTGAAAACATCGCCGTCCTTTTTAAGTTTCTTGTTTTTTCTATGGATCGTTTTTCATTCATTAGATTTGCGCGCCCTGACTGAGAATGGATTTTTCCCGGTGGCTTTGAGCTGTTTACAGCGAGCCGTTGCAGCACTTAATCCGCTTCGGAAGCGATTGTTTCCGGAAACCGCGTTTTGGGCAACTTCACGGTTTCTCCCCCCCACTAAGAACGGAACTTACCAATCGGCTCACGACAGGACTCGCTTCGGCTGTGTTTGTGAAAAATGCTTTCAACTTTTTCCCAGTTCTTTTTTTACTTCTATTTTGTCACTACGCTAAGTACACTCGGGAGCAACAAGTTTCTTTTCTTTGTCCCGGGCCCCCAGCCCTGTGTCTGTTTGTTTGTAGAAATGTTGAATGGGAAAGGGAAAAGAAATCGACATCTCTCGATACCGCACCCACCCGGAACGAACTCCCAATACGGGACAAGGTTTCGAGAAAAGTCGTTCGCTTCGCAGGAAAGTTGTGGCACGTTCTGTAAATTCTTTCTTAAGCCTGCCACCGGCATTAGTGCTGCACTACATACTGCGCCTGTGGTCTTAACACAGCCCACTTCACATTGTCTCGTTTTTCGATTCACAAACAACGTTTGAACAATGCGTACTGTCATTGGAAAAACTGCGGAACAAGAAATGGGGGCACCACACAGGGGTCACAGTGAAAAATTCAGTAAAAATTAGATTCGAGCCACGAATAAATCATCAGG
Source organism: Anopheles bellator (assembly GCF_943735745.2). Classification (NCBI taxonomy): domain Eukaryota; kingdom Metazoa; phylum Arthropoda; class Insecta; order Diptera; family Culicidae; genus Anopheles; species Anopheles bellator. The sequence goes on from NC_071285.1 coordinate 39,344,990, forward strand.
AACCAAGCGGAGCAATTTGGCACCACTGATAACGTGTTTCTGCATACATTTATATTTTAGCGAATTTCGACAGCGTTTGCCTTTAAAAGAATCGTAAAATATACAATACCAACAAGTTTATGGAAGTCGAAGAACTTTCTTCTCATACGTTACCGTTGGTGCTAGCTTCAGATTTTAAACATAAGCTGGGAACACTTCAACCTTGTTGGCGGCAAACATTTCGTTTAATGTCTACGAAACGAATCATACAATTGGTGAAGCAACACATTATAGGAATTTCTTACTACCTCAAGAGAAAACGCAAACTTCATGATCTCATCAAAAACATATCCCATTCCCGGCACCGTCGTCGTGTAGAATTGGAGAATTCCAATCCTCGAGTGGTTTCGGTGTCCATTTTTTTAGCTTTTCGCGTAAGCTTTTCCATTCCAAATCATTTAATGCCAACCAACGGAGGGGCGCTACCACAGAGCACACTCTCGTAAACTATTGCAAAATAGTGACCACCACCAGCAGCAGCTCTTCGGTTTGAGTGCCACAGATCCCCGACAGATCTTGATAGGTCTTCGAGGCCAGGACCCCTCCCCAGCGCAGAAGACACAATAAAAACTTATTACCTGTCATAAACAGTAATGAATTTATGCACCGTTTTATGCGTTGCCGTCGCACAGGACACCGGATAGTTTATGCTTCACCGACCCGAGTTTTGTTTAAGCCGTCCAACTACAATGGTTGTTTTTTTTTTTGGGATGTCATTTCTCTTTCACCAAACGTGACAGTAGACTCCAGAAATAAATGTATTTTAAAGAACTATGCTAATTCTGGGAAAGCGAAGAAAGTTGTCAACACTTTACTATGTTATGTTTTAATTGTTAGCAAAGCGTAAGCTGCTAGCTTGCTTGCGGTGTGCAAGTACATCTTTTGCATACCTAGAGGCTGATCGCATACCTCTCATATCCTTTCACAAAAATTAACTAAAAATTGCCACCTTTTTTTGCGGTTCGCCCGTTTTTTGTTCAACACAAAGATGTGAAATAACTGCGTTGTGTAGCACCGCACAATACACCAAGAGGAGAAGAGTTCGCTTTTCACTGTAGAAACCAACAGCGACAGACTTGAACCATTCATACGGCCATCAAAAAAGGCTCTGTTTGTGCGCATCGAGAGGATGTCTCCGTTTTTTTGTTTGCCCCAGCGAGCCCCCACGACGTGGGCCAACAATCCGTATCCGTTGCGTTGTGCGCGATGCTGAAATTAATGTTTCGTTCCGCACAAAGGCAGCCCGCGCATTGTGGTTGTAGTGCGGCCACAATAGTAATGGGAATGTCACTTTGACTTGTACCTGGGTTCTATGTTTTCTATGCGCGCTATCGGAGAACGTGTTTATGAAGGGCCAAAGTCACCTATGTTGGCTTAAGGGACCCAAACCCAAACGGGCCCATTGGCCGCCCGCTGGGAAAATAATATCTACGGGAATTTTGAAGGCTCTCCTCGACTGGTGAACGAAGCCAATTTATAGTCCAACTCGCTCGCGTTTAGATGACAGAAAAATAGCACGTTAACAGAGGCATGATTCGCTCTTCCGGATCGTAACTCAGGCGCGCCATTTAAGGCGCACGAAAGCAGGATTCTTTTACGATTTGGCCTTACGTTTAGCCTCTTGAACGCCGGGTACTCTAATCTGCAAGCGGTCGGTTTTTTTTTCTTCGTACCAAATTGCACCCACCAGAGCCGCGTCCCCGGAATCGACCCCGCGCCGGATGGCCCTGGAATCCGGCGTCTTATCACACGGAGAAGTTGCTCGTAAAAGAGTATTACGCCACTGACGCCGATTGTTGGCGCTGGCTGGTAATCTTTCGGGCTTGAACTTTCCTATGCTTTATGCCCGACACCACACTGCGGCTCTAAGCGGGGCCAAGGGCGTCAAGGCAATTTACTCGGGCCCCGCTGGACTACCCCGGCAAACCACCTTCAAGACATCAGCGCCTTATCGTTTGTGTGTGCGGACGGAACTCGGTTTCTCAATCGATTTACCGCCGGTGCATTGGTAAATTTTTAAACTTTCACCCGGCCACTAATCGAACAGAACATTTACGGCCCCGCCCCACGGGTTCTATTGTGACTCGTGGGTTCCCCGTGTAAAAGCCATGAAAATGTCGCCACGCAAATCATTTGTGGCGTGAAGGGCGCATAAAAAAAGACGTTGGTTATAGACCATATACGTGTCCCGAGATCGTGTAAAATGGTTTAAAAAGGCTGCGGTTAATGATGGGAGGCCCCATAAAACTCGGTGGCTCCGTGCGCTGCAGAAGCGAACTATTTTGGGCGAAAATGTAAGAACCAATAACTCTGGAGTAATAAACGTTCCCAATCTTTCCCTTTTCGTCCCAGCAGCGCCATGCTGTCGGTGGTCATCACGGTGGTATGCTTCGTGTGCTACTGCTGCCACCGGAACATCAAGAAGCGCTCCAACTCCCTGTACCGGCAGCAGTGGCTCGAGACGGAAGCGAACATGGAGATCTACAGTGTCGAACAGGTAACGCCCGGGTGGCATCGGGGATTATTAGCAACTTGTAACTTTTGAGATCCATCGGCCTCCACACCGCGCGAGTGGTCACAACAACAACAGCATAAAACCACAAAACCGCCCGCCCCTGGTGAAGGAAACCGTACCGTGAGGCCATTAAACGAATTAAGTACCAATTTGGTGTCACACAGGAGAGTGGTTCGATTTCAAACCCGAGTATCAGACCCAAGGACCACGTCAAAGAAATGGAAAACGTTTCGTAAGATCGGTTTTCTCTAGTTTTCTGCCCAGTTTTTCTTCTATTCCTTTCTTCTCAAATTAATTTAATTTTCATCATTGACTGTGGGGGCCGCTTGCTCCGGGCCCTTCACATCGCGCGCACATCAAACTGGGTCAAAACTGACGACGAGATATTTTTGGGATCCATTAAATATTTATAATCGCCCCTCCGAGCCGAGCGTCTTTTCACGGCAGGCCAAAAGCGAGTGAAGGAAGCTAGAGCTAGAGCAAGCTAGGTTCGATCAAAAGAATCGGAATCGGACCGCCAATCGATACGGAAAGTTGCAGTTACAGAAGATTACATTGAAGAGGTCATCCGGTGGTCATCCGGCGGTGGCGTAGTCTTTTAGAGGAAATTAGGTGCAATCAAGCATGCGTTTGCCAGGCGGACTCGGAATAACCAATCGGGAATGCCCGGAGTGCCGTAGTGACATAAAACATATTCACGCACCACGGGGCCAATGGGCCAAGGGAACATAATTTATGCATTACCTTGGGCGCCCAACACTTTCTTCGTAAACAACAAAATCCCGGACCCGGGATCAATGAAGTGTAACAATAGAATGCAATCAAATCGCGCGGCGGAGAGAGTCAGAGTAAATCGCGGGCGATAAAATCGACCACAATGAACGGATTGCGGGGATCGCTTAGCTCTGTTCAATATTCATCACCCCGGAAATCCGGAATCGGCCACCACCCGGCCAGCCCACCTCCCTTCAGCGGGATACATACTAAAAGAAACGGGGAAAAACAAGGACGCAATTAAAGTAGTATTCCTCTTCTAACTTTGCTCCGGCGGCCGGCGGAGTGATGGTAATGAAAATTAATTGCCCTGTTTACGACAAGTGTCCCGGCCTCTCCGGCCCCGCCGGTGTGTTGCCCCCCCCGACCGCATTACGCGGCGGTGACACAGAGTGTGGCATCGCTCCTTGAGCGTCACACCAAGCACCAAAGTAGTTTAATTAATTTATGCGCATCAAGAAAAACGGGAGCCTCGCGTGAGCCGGTCCGCTGGCCTGGCCACGGAAAGTGCTGAGAACAGACCCTCGGCCCGCCCCAAACAGGTTCGTCAGGTGACAGGCCACTCGGAACCGCCAGGTGCATCCACAAGAGTTTAATTTTTGTTTTGTCATTCGCGCAGTGCGCAGCGTATTCGCCGCGTTTAATTAAGTTACACTTCTTTCGAGAAGGCACCCCAAACTCCTGGCCGGCCGGCCGGCCGGCGTCTTCTGGCGTTTAAAACTTCTTTTCTCTCCTTCACTCCTTCGCAGTGCTACGATCCTCCGCCGTCCAGTGCGGCGAGCGGATTTTTCCTGGATGGTGGAAGCAGCGGTGGCGACTATCAGGCGCTACCGGTTAACGTAAATCATCCCGCGGCGTCTCACTTTCCGTTTCCGTACCACCATCACGCGCTACACTACCCGGGGCCGCTGGGCCCTGGGCTAGGCTATCCGAATGGCCCCCCACCGTCCTACGATGCGGTTGTGGCCCAGGACGAGCTGCTGGCCGCTGCCTCCCGACGGAAGACGGAAAGCTTTCACGGTGCAACCGAACCGGGCGACGGTAAGACCGGTGCACCGAAGGGAACGTTCCGGCGGGTCACACGGATCGGTGGCCGGGACTCGACCGATGACGATGATGACGATGGAGAAGAGGCCGACGCTGGAGAACCACTGTGGCGGGGTGACGATGCGGGTGCAACGGCGTCCGGCTGCAGCTGTACGGCGGTCAGTACCATCGCCGTCCCCGGTAGCCAGGTACTGCCCGTTTACTGTCGTAATTGTGGTTACTTTGTGGAGCCGAGTTCATCGCCCGAGTTGCCCCCTATTATGGTGCCCGGTGCTCCGGTCGGGCGCTGCACGGACACCGACCACCACCGTTGCCACCCACCGTCGTTGGTCGATTACGAAACGCAACCGGCGGCGGCAGCGGACACCATCAATCGGAACATTGTCATCGATGGCGGCGGCACCACGACGGGGAAGCACCCGGTCCAGAATGATGGTTTGGACGCGATGAACAACAACGGAGACCCCGCCACTGCTGGACCATCAGCTAATGAACCGGGGAGCAGCGAAAATAATAACATTATGAGGAGTGCCGAGGTGGTGCCACGTGATGATGGACCGGGCGGTCCGGAGAGGTTAACGGGGATGCCCTGTGGCCCGCGGGGAAACGATGCTAATCTGATTGACATGCGGGAGTCCACCGGGCTGGGTGGTGATGCAACGGGGGCTATCAACGAAGAGGACATCCGTCAGTATCGTATCATGTCCAATCAGGACGTGGATCATACCGAGCGGCAAGGTGGCAGCGGACGGATCAGTTACTTACACGCTGCTTCCGAGAACCGGAGGCAGGCCACCGAGGACGACGATCAGGCGAACGGTAACGGTGGGGGCCCGGCGAGCGACGTCTCCAGGCAGCTCCTGCGAGAAAATGGAGTGCTCAGGCTGGACATGAGTCAAATCATCGACAACACGGGCCTTCCCACGTACGAGGCGGCCTTAAAGCTGGAGTCGAGCGGATACGTGTGAGCCAGTCAGAACAGGGAGCAGACTTCAAGACCTAGGTTTTAGTGTACATTTCATTCTTACAATCACCCCCAACAGGCTGCCGGATGTTTAGATCGATTCCAGAGCGAATCGTCCGCCATCATCCACGGTTGACGTAACGATTTCTACGCACCCAGCTAAGCAAACAAATAGGAACACGAGCACCGGGCTTTAACTTGGCAGTAGTGGCCACAACACGAAATTAATGTAAAACATTGCGCGGAAACCAATTATTATGTGAATGAGTATGTAACAAGTAGTAGATGATGTGTATCTTCTAGTAAATCGGTGTGCCCGTGACGTAGGGTGACGATGTTTTTTCAAGTGTAAATAAAGTGAACGGTTAGTAAACATAAACCACAAACAACTCTACTTCAAAACTGTGAACTCTACGAGAACTACTCATCTAAACGCTAAAAATAGTATCGTGTTTTTTGCGGACCATTCGTTTCGATCAGACGTTTCAATCAGACGAACGCTGATAAGAACGGCGGTCCTAAGGGTACTACTCTCTATACTAGCTGACAAGCGACGACGCAGCGGAGCGAGCTGCAGAAAATGGTCGGAACTCACGCGATAAAAATTAGATCCCTACGTCTACGGTCGCCAGTGCTCCCTTCTTACAGCGACCGCGTTGCGGCTGAACATTGAAACGCAAGACGTGGCGCAACGGGGCCCGATTCTCCCTGATGCATACCGCCGTCACCGTCGTCGTCTCGTCTCGAAAGGCACCTTCTTACTAAATTCGGTTCACCGTGTCAATCATGGCAATTGCAACGACGCGAACACGGCGGGACACGAAGGTCGTTGGGTGTGTGGTCTGTAATTAAAATAAATTGAAGCAAAAGAAACCATCAGAGTCTACGCGCGGCATCAGTGGGTGAAATGGCAAAACGGGCCAATGAGCAACGGGTTGTAGGACAATTGCACATAATTGGTTTACTACGGTCGAGGGTGCACGCTTCGCGGGATCACCGCGGGATTCGGTTTTATGATGTAGAAAGGCCTCCAGCCAAGAAACAAGGAAAATTATAGTTTTTGTAACATGTTAGTAAACATGCATGCAAATAGTAAACACATCTCACAGTGTCCACCTGACACACGTCAACCCGTTTTATTGTTTTAACGTGTACAATAATCCATACGCAACACCGAGGAATGAAGGTAAAGTACGGGCATATGGCAAGATAGAGCACATTGTTTGCGCCAATGAAAAGTTCGCAACATCAGCGGGAAAACCACTTCTTTACATTGCAGAGCTTTTCCTCAAACATACAATTTGAACAATAAATGATAACAAATGTCGCCGCCATTCTGGCTATTTTGGCGCAAGATAAGATTGTTACGCAACCTGAGCTCATGGGCATTGGAACGGTTTTTTAATCTCCCATCGTTTATTATCGGCTATTAACGGTGCCCCACTTTTCGATAACTTCAATTAAACCCTATTCGGTGTGAGCTAACCTTACATTATAAGCTACATATTTGTTCAATTCAATTGTTTTAAAAAAAACCTTGTTTGTATTTATTTTTGCCCCGCGGAAGTAAATATTTGAAATGAAACACGGAACACATTTGAACGACAAATTAATTCTACTGACCACATTCTGGACCACCCCGCAGGGTGGAGGAAGCAGGTTACACGTCACAACGCCAACACAGATGGCGACCGGCAAACGATTGTTTATTTGCGCATGGCTGGGCGCGCGTGGCTCACACGCAAGCGCAAACGCAAGGTTTCGCGAGCCCAAATCGGTGGACCACACACTACCGTTTGAGCAACTGCGGAGAGTCTTTACTTTAGAGTTTAGATACTTGGCCAACAAATTGACATAACATTTCTCTGCCCGTTCGCTTTTACGGTCCACCGGCCCCTCTGCGTAACAAGGTCGGAGCGTAAGGTTTGTGTGGACATTAAATCTGCGGCTGACGGGGATCTTCGCCGGCTGGTTGGCGTGATGCAACAACGCAGGCCGTTGCTGTGGTTGAATTTCCTACACCGTTGACATTGCACTTTCAACAGAACAATGCATCATAAAAGTAACGAAAAACAAGTTGGAGGGTAAAACCCGAGAACAATAGGCCGAAAAGTGGGCCGTGAATTTATACCAAACAGAAGTTCGTGCGGAACCCTACTTGCCAATTCATCATGTTTTCAAGGTTGAGAATCTAGTTGGCTGCGGCATGCAGAAGCAACCCGTTGCTAGGCGGCCAAACGTTGTTCCGCGTGTGTTCCGCCACTGAAGCACAACATCTATTCAAACATTCCTTCGATCTCGAGTAACTTGAGGTGTTCCAGAAACCCGTGAGCTTCTGGAGAGAGCTGTTGGGAGACAAAAAATTATCGCTTCTCCACCAAAAAGCGAACCACTAGGGGATCGGAAGCAAAAAAGAGACCAAGAAGTGGCCCCACCGTTACCACAAGTCATTGTCGTCTGGCTGCGAAAAATGGGCCACCGCAACGGGCAACTGGGCAACGACGCATCAACAGGCGCCCTTTTTTGCTGCTACGATGCGGAAGAACGGTCCCATCGAGTGCTGACCACAACGCGTTGCTTCTGCGGCTCGCAGGGCATGCCGCGTAATACGGATGAACGCCCAAGCTTAGGATGGATAGGCCTTGTTTTCGACAACTGTTTGGCTGCTGTCGACATAGAACAGGGATTAGTCAGCTCGGGCCGCCGGTCGTTGAGTTGAAAACGGGCCTAGAAATAGGATCCTTTCGAGAGTGCACAGACCGAGGTACCGAGGCACGGGAGGCAGTGTTTGGCGTTAATTTCAATTAACGGAACATGTTCAGCGGTCCCGGGGTCAGAGTTCGTTAAAGCACACACGTGCGCATTATATTGGATTTTCTACGGCTTATGAAATTCAGAAAGAAACTTAAGAAGCGTAGCCACACAAAAATCGGAGGACTTTCGCAAAGCCAGTTACAAAAAATCGTCACCCATTAGCCCATAGTGTCGTCGCACGTGTAACGATGGCCAGTGGCGGTGTCGTTTGGACGTTTACCGCCCTATTTGTGAACCCCCCGCCAGGTGGCGAAGGATTTAGTCGGAAGGATGGCCGCAGGTGCGCGAGGCGCGTGAAGACCCGGTACCGGACTGTGTATCGGCTGAAGGCATATTTATTGATTTAATAATGCCATCGCGCCCGGACGTCGCCGGGGTGGGTTGACCGACCCGAGTTGACTGAAGCATCGTATATTCCGGAAGTTATGGTGACTTTTCCGGGATCCGCACGGTTACTTTTATCGATGGTAAGGGTAAATTCGAAATAACTTCGGTTCTTAGCAACAGTTTTCCGACCAGAATACAGTATTGCTCTCTAAAAGTGATTCTTACCTGTTAATATTTCACAGATTTTTCAATCCGACTAGGTTTCTGTTGTTTTGCTAATTAGCACGATAGTCCCTTTAATGTTCACAGTTTGCTAGATTGTGTGTTGACTAAAATTTAAAATCTCTTGCCTACTACCATATTCCATTGCCCGTCCGCTACGCTTCGGCACGTTTTTGCTTTCACCGAGCGTAAACACGGTGCACCGATCGAAGCTTTTCCCCTTTTTGTTTTCCTTCGCTTCGAACTGCCACCACACTTTTCCACTTTCGCGGACGAGAAAATCTAGGCCTCCGTGACGGCGCCACGATGACTTTTGTCGGGCTCGTAGCTAAGGGGTTGGCCACCGCCGTCCGACCCACTTTACAGCATCACTTTCTTCTCACCGCCGTCGCACCCTTTTTCCCGACACCCTGCCGGGAACACTGCCGACGGGAACGGTGCGCGACGAATGGGTTTAATTACGCTCGCGCTGCACAGATTTTCACACAGAACCTAAGAGTGACCGAGTGGAGGGAAGATGACATTTGCAGTTCACTGAAATACACTTGACGCGCGAATCCGGGCCGATATTTTGGGATGTATCCCCCCCAAAAACCGCGCCAGTAATAATCGATAACTAGTTTCTCGAGACACGAACGACGAGAACCGCGGTACCTTGATCCGCGCGGAGCGGAGCAGATTGGTCAGTCGTCGGAATCAAAACATCACGCTCCGAGAGCACACTAGGAGCTGTCAAAACGCGGACAACATCCGAAACGGTCCGCTGGGGCAATGGATTTATAATCCGCACGACTTTTGCACCCGGAAAGCGCACTAATTCGGAGGGCTCGGAGGCTGCGTCCGATTTGTGAATTGATTTTATTTAGCGAACGCGAATGAAATTGCACGGCTTCACCTCACTTGAGCGCCGTGCCCTGCTGGTCGTGCCTCTGCGGGACCATACGTGCACACACGAATTCACGAAAACACACCCGAGCACAATAGAGATAGCACAGCCGTGGGGCGAATAAAATCGCGATTTGCACTACGATCGACGGTGATTGATGGGGATTGTGCCGCCTGCGAAGCCCCAAACCAACAACACACGCACCAGCGTCGCCACACAATGACACAATGCGGCAGTCCACACTACGGCTGCGGGAGTGAACGGTGCGACATCCAGAAAGAGAGCCCTATTGTTCCGCCGTGCGAGCCATGCTGTGAGTTGCTGCAACTGACAGCACTCCTGACAGCGCGACACTGGGCCACTGTTTTGATTGCTCCACTGTTGTGTCAGCGAGGAAGATTGATTTTGCAAAGTAGCATATCGATTCCTTGTGCGAATTCGTGCCCGAAATGAGCCTGTTTCTGCGATCGGTGGCCAGAACTGGCGCTACGCAATGGTAATAGTTGAAGCAGGTTCATTTGTGATAAGCTCATGTTGTTCCCCACGTTCCCATGGCCTGTGATTCCCTTGGACGAAAACGGTGAAACGGTTGTGTAATCGGATTGTTGTTAACTTTGGGCCACGGTTTTCTTTCGTTTCTTCGGGTGATTTTTTGTAGGATGCGTGCGACCCTTTCAACATCATCCATTGTTTTCAAGGATCCAAAGACCACGAAGGAAGCGCCGATCCTGGAAGCCAGTGTTGTTTTGGCCACTGACGATGACCGCCACCTTCCCACGATTACCGTTCCCACGAAGGTAGTAACAGCGCATTCCCAGCAATTCATGAAAGTTTAATGGCTTTCATTACCATCACAAGGTGGACCTTAGTCCCATCAGCGGTGTACCGGAGGAACAGGTGAAGGAGCGTCGTGTGCGCATTTTCGTGCCGGCCAAGAATGCGATGCAGAGCGGCACCGATAACATTCAACATTGGAGCATCGAGTTCGACAACCGTGAACGCTGGGAAAATCCTCTCATGGGATGGTCGTCAACGTGAGTCTTCTACCGTGTCCGGACAGAAAATAGTAATCTTATTGTCGTATTTCTGTGCCCTTTCACATTCCAGCGGTGATCCTCTGTCGAACATGCGCGTTGACTTTACCTCGCCCGAGGAAGCGATCACGTACTGCGAACGGAACGGTTGGAGATGGTACGTCGATAAGGCGGAAGTTGAGAGGAAGCACCGTGTCAAGAACTATGGAATCAACTTTTCGTGGAACAAACGTACCCGCGTGTCGACTAAGTAAAGGACCCGATCCAAAATATTTGTCGTTGCACACCGTTAGCTTGTTGTAAATAAGACACTACAAAAGCAGCCAAACCCTACCGGGCGCTGTGAAAACGCGGCTAAAGGCCGTTCAACAAAGATCTTGTGTCTCAAAATTAACGTGTGTCCCATGCTGCAACATCGATTTTTAATTGTGTCGGAGAGCAGAAATAATTGTTGATCAAGCGATCTAGAAGGAAAAACCGACATAAGCAAATTGCTAATCATTTTATTAAATTATTGCTACAAAACTGCATTCATCGTTAGCTACACAGGAACACAACTTTGAGCTGGCCTGGTGCTTGTGTCGCATTTCACAGTGGAAGCCAGTTCCTGGAGTATGCCGAGGTTTGTCAATTCAGTGGTTCCTCGATTTTCCATTCGTCGATCATTATCAGCCACAATCGGAAAGCTTAGTAATTATTCTTCGTGTAAGATGATGGTCCATCCATTTGGAGCTGTTCTAACTGCAGTTGCTTTCGGATCGCCCCGAGCTGTGTGAGGACTCGCGTCGAACCAGTATTATTTACTTTCGTTCGCTCAACGGCCGGTATCTAAAGAAGTGAAAATTGAAGGGTGATCGTGAGCCACAAACAATCCAAAATAAGTCTCGTTTCGACGTACCTCCCATTTTTTCTCCACCAGCTTAAGGCCGTCGCTCTTCATCTTTTCCGGCCGATCACTAACGTACACTTTCGGGGGCGAAAGCGATGGCAGCGTCGAACCGGAAGCAAAATTCTTCGTCATCGTCTGATGGTGGTCGCAGTTGGAAGGTTGCTGTTGGTGGTGATGGTGCGACCGTCGAGGGGGCGAGTGCGAAACATGTGTGTTCTGCTTCCTACCGTGACCACGCTTCATCCAAAGCGTGTTGTAGTGGCGTACGTATTTCGCGATTCGCTCATCCAGCAGATCGTCCCCGAGTGCCGATGAGCTTTCGTCATCTCGTTCGTCCTGGGCCGGTTGGCGAGCCGGGCTGGCAGGGCGCGATCGGAGCTTATTGTCGACAAACACTTCCCCATTGCGCACGTTCACCGATAGCACCGGTTCCGGGGCGCTTTTGTTAGGATGAAAGAGTGAGTTCTCCGAAATATTAAGCGAGTACGGTGGTTGACGATAATTTTTCTTCACAATCACCGGATTCAGCACGGCCGTGTCTCCGTGTTCGTTGTCACTCTCGTGGTACTGCACATCAATAATTTTGTATGGATTAACGGGTGACCCGGCGTTGGTTTCGCGCTCATTTACTGCTTCACTGTCCTCCACCGGATCGTCGGTGTCCAGCACGACCGAGGGGCGCACCGCCGCCGCTCGCATCGTTCTCCGTGGCTGTCCATGGGCATCCTTCGTTAGTTGACAAACCGCACAGAGTGACGATCCTTTTCCCACCGACGATCGTTTAATCGTTCGCTCGCATCTCGCGCAGCGTCGTAGATCGTTCCCTACCATCGTTCGCGGATCATTCCCTGCTGCCCCGATCCGCTTACAGTTGGCGCAATGTTTCCGATCCGTTGCTTTTGGGTGGTGTTTCGAACTAACCATCGTCGGCGGCGGTGGGAGGAACGATCGGTCGATATCACCGCGGCAGGTCTTGCAGAACTGATACCGATGGCTGGCAGGAAACGGAGCATTGATTGTGGTTTCACTGGAAGATTCATAATCCTGCTCGGACGACAACCCGGATGAGTAGGCCGCTCCGACCCCACTGGCGAATGGGGGAGCATTATACTTTTCGTTTTGAGCCGAGTTACTAAAATATCGATAAACCTTGGTGCGCTCGTCGCCGGATGACAATGAGTTGGGTGCTAGGGCAGCCGCTTTGGCCGTGGGTCCACCGGCAGCCGCCGTTGATTTGACGCCATTTTCCGAAAACGCTTTCCGCTGACCGTCGTACGGGTTAAACAGTTTGTGATCGTTCTCCAGGTTGGCCAGCAGCTGCAGCCGGCGGATGTGATTTTGCTCGTTGGCAATTCGTAGCTTTTCGCTGCGTACCCGCTCATGCTCCAGTTGCTCTTCCAGCTGCATCGTTTTTAGCTGCTGTTCCAGACGGCTGTAGAAAATAACGAATTATTAGTGTAAGGATTACAAGATGCCAGTGAAAATCAAAATTAACCCATTTCTTCCGAATTCTTGAGAGGCAAGCACATAATGTTGATTCCATTAGGCATTTCGAAATTGGGTAACGATCATTCACGTGTACGGTCTCCGAAACAACAAATTGGTTCACGCATAAGCTACAAGGTGATTTGGCAATGGGCTACAACACGTATTTCCTTTTAATGAAATCTTTTCGTTGCACCATTAGCGTGACAAGCGAAAATGGGAGTGCTTTCGTTACGGTGTGGCTCTAGGAAGCCACACAAAAAAGGTGCCAATCACGCACCAGAAAGTGCCCACACCATGCGAGTTCCTTGTGCTTCGTAATGGTGTCCTTGAAATTGGAGGTGTGTCCGTCAACAGCTACACCCGCGCAATCCAAACGTCCCTTTACCTGGTCAACATTTCCTCCTCCAGTTTTTCCTTTTCGCGCATCCGTTCGACCTCCTTTCGCTTCTCCTCGATCTGCTTAATCAAGTCTCGTTGGTAGTCCATCTTGCGGCGGCTTTCTTCCTGCGGGCAAATGTGAATTGAATGAAATAAATTTACAAAAGTAACACTTCGGTAGCGAAGGGCACATTACATGAGATGTTCCCCGTGGCTAATAAGCAAACGATAGAAAGAAAGTTACACAGAATGTCCACACCCCGCGCCCAACAGATACCTACTTCGGCCAACATCCTATTCCTGCGATCGATAGTGTCTGTATTGAGAATGGTAGGCAGATCAATATGGGCTAAATCTTCAATCAACTTCTCGCGCGGGCTACCTTTGCGGAAATTTGCGTTCCCTTCCGCCACCAGGGACTTCCCGAAGCGAACCTGTGGCTGAGCCGGACTGTTGCCCATACCGACATTGGCGGCCGGCGGAGGACTCGACGTTCCTGCGCCTTTCTCCTTTGAGCCTTCGCCAGTCGTCGCCGCAGCACCCTTGCCCGTCTTACCAGTGCCGTACTTCTTAATGTACTGCTGGTGTTTGGTCGCCACTTCCGGGATCTGACGGAAAAAGAGAATAACATGGGTTAATGGATGATGTGCAATGTTTTGAGCTTAAGTGACTAGTGCTGCTACTTGTTTTGTGTTTTAATCGAGAAAAACGAAACTGCTGAATGTAGACACGGGCGTTTGTGGATAGAAAACATGTTTTGAAAACTACTTCATAATTTTAAAATCATGCGTAAAATATTCAATTATGCAAACTTCATGCGTGCTTCAATCGTTATATTTCAATGAAACAAAAAGTTCGAAATTATAAAGTTTGAGGCAAACCTTCTAAGGATGAATTTTGCGACTACTTTGCCATTTGATATCGAAGAAACGGAGATAGTTTACCACGTTAGCAATGAAATTTACATTTTTCAAATACTCTTGATACTCCTCCTGGCGGGCACGGGAAAGGACCACTTTCTGGTCCTTCTGCTTTTTGTTGAAACTCGGAAAGTAGGAAAAGAACGTATCCGAAACCCACTGTTCCATTGCATCCTGTGAACGAAAGAGAACGGTAGAAAGTGTGAGTATAAAACATTAATCTGATCGATGGTTTCATTTTGGTCGGCCATTCCGGTCAGCCGACAGGTCAGACCCACAATCTGGCAGACGGGCAGCAACAGTAAATAGGTTGGGTTTTAGTTCCGACCATCCGACACAGCCACAGTCGGCTCCTTGATTCGCACTGGAAATAGGTCGTGTGTTCGTCATCAAAACACGTGCCCCAGGTGGGGTTCGATTCTCTATGTCACTACCCTACCCGCCCCATTTCGATATTAATAGATGAATGTAGGCAATTATCATTTGCATAACCATTTGCTCACCCGGTTCTTGCACTCACTGGTCGCGGCTCCGCGGTATTGATTCTAGTCGGGAACGCACAACTCGCTCTTCTCGCGGGCCACGTGACGCACATTTGTAATGCAATTTCCAAACTCAAGGTTGAATAAGGCACAAAGTATCTTTATATCGAAATGTTATTGGGACATTTAAATTGTTGCTGGTTAATAAAATCTACCTCTCATTTTTTGAGAGACGAAGATATCAGATGAGTTTTGAAAAGGCACCCCGCCGTGTGTATAAGAAATTGCTGCTCTACATGCGGCCATTAAGAGGCGCTAGATAACGGGCGGTCGTAGAAGCATCATTCACTCATAAAAAATCATTCCAACAATATGCACAACCCATTAAAGTCTAGTGCAGTGCCCACTGCCGCGTCTAATGACCGAGCCCCGGGGGAAAAGTTCATCACTAGATAGTCATGCTTTTTGCTGTCCTTACGATCGTCTGGGAATAGAGAACAGCAACAGTAAATTGAACATTGCAGGGTAAATTCCACTTGAACAGCGGATTAAACAAGCACGAAGCTCGTGCACCTGTAATGCGGCTTATGTTGCTCATCCAGCACCGGGAGAGGTCGATTGGGAAAAAACGGGAAAGGGCAATGAACGAGAAAATAAAAGTTTTTTGCCCTCAACGGTACAGAGCCGTAGTAATTTAAACATTCAAGTCAGAACGGACGGACAAAGTTTTTCGCGCCGAAACTATTTTTGCACCAAAACGGAAAGTCACCGGCGGAGGAGCCGAAGAAGTTTCGCTTCCGTGTCACCGGCGGCGTGGAAAGAAGTGTTAATGGTGCTCCGAAGTAGCGGCAGGTTGTCGCTGATCGGTTTCATGCGAAGAAAGCGGTTCAAAAATGTAACATCATCATCGTTCGTCGTCGTGCTAGTTTTTATCGCTCTTTCTCTACGATGATTTTACACGAATGGCAATGGTTACCAGGTACTTGAAAGAACACCGTGTTTTCGTCCTCGTCGTGTTTCGCGCTCCTAGCTGTTTGGTAATTTTCCACCATATTATTGAATTCATGCACCTAACGCAGGGTAGAACTTTAAGTAAACGGAGATCAATGCTCTCGCCGCGCCTCTTCCATACACACGTCACGCTTATGACACCTTGAACAAGAGGTACTCTTTTTCATGTTACTCTACACTTCACCAAAGTGCATGATGAATATGCTCATGGTTAGTTTGTAATTTAAAATCAATATCTAACCGAGCGGCCACACGCTTCCGTACAACATGTTTCGGGCTGTCCTCCGTTCCGTGAAGGTCATCCTCAGTGTTGTGTAGCTGACCGTCGGTCGCGGCGATGTTGAAACGCAGTTCCATTGCGTGCTGCAGCGAATGGAGGCGCATGGTCAGTTACTCGTGGCATGCGGAAGCGGCCAGGCAAAAGAACATGGCCAAAGGAAGTTCAAAGCACACCTCGCCGGCAACGGCGATTAGTTTGGAGTAAAGTAATGAGAAAATCTATTATCTAGCATCTCAACTATACTCCTGTCTATCGTTTGATTGATTTCCGTTTCAGTTTGGACAAGGAAAACGATGGTGCTACATTGGCTAACCTTGAGAAGAAAGTGAAATTTGCAACATTGGTACCTGCAGTAAAACCTTAAATTCGAAGATTGTCCACGGTGGTCAGGTTTCCACATTGAATGAATCGAATCGGAAAGTGATTAAACTTATTCGCGAATTTCAGTTAACAGTTATCTTAATTTTGTAAAAGCTTCTTCCTAATAGAGCCATACTGCATAGCCTTGGCCATTACAGGAAAGAGAGCAACGATTCTCGGTCAGATGCGATCCTGATCTACGGCTCCTTACGAGCTTTTATCGTAACTAAAATATGGTTGACCCACTTTTCAGGTTGACCTCCACTATTTTAAGGCCACAGTCATGTCAATCATATTTCCCCATCATCATGCAGGCAGCATTTCACCTTCTGCTTTAAAGCTCTATATGTTGCAGGTCGTTAACATTGCTCCTGAAGCAGCAGCAGCTCCTGGGGGCGTCGTGTTAAGCGAACGAAAAAGATAATAAGCTCGAATTATTACGTGTTTTGCTCACACGACCTTTCTTGCCTCCGACCGTATCATAGTTCCCACTTAGGAGCGTGTAAAACTAAAGTAATAATTCCACCTGGATCGCCTGACGAAAGTGAGTTTGCCTTGACGGTCACTTTTAACTTCCCACTGACCGTATCAAAAGCATGCGGTAGACGAAACTCCAACAAATCGCGGCCACCCAAAATTGAAAATGTAAATGAGCCCCACCGTTTACGGATTCCACATTCGGGCGCGGAAAGCCGGAAAGCTTTTAGCTCTGGCCCATTAATTTCTCAATTATTACCTGTGAAAAACGGCAACCACCGTTGGTGGTCAAAGAATTTCCCCCAATTCCACGAACCTTCTTTAACCAGTAACGGAAAAAGAAAAAGCCATTCTCGCCCGAAAAGAATCCGGGGACTTTATTTATTGTACGTGGTGCGACGATGTGGCCCAAAAAGCCAAATTTCCAGCGAGCTTCTATCTCAACGGGACGGCGTTGGCTTACTTTCTTTTCTTGCCATGGTTTAGTTTTCTCCCGTCCACAAAACAGCCCGGTGACACATTCCTTCTCTTCGATCTTCCCACAGCTACTGATATGCATTATTGATGTGTAACCGGGCGTCGATGGCATTTCGGCCCTCGTCCGACCGACAACACTCCGCGCTCAAACCTCGATGGTCAACCCTGATAGTGTAGTCGATCGCAATTGAGCAGTGGCCACAGCAAGTGTGTCCACGGGGAGCGCAACACCGATTCCTGCCCTTTGCGGCGCGCGATGGCAGGCTCGACCGTTATTAGGTTTCCCGTTTTATTGAAGTCCTATCCTTCTGTTTTCCCTCGTCACCAAATGCGTTCTACGGCGTCGATACGTTCGGTCCGTTTGCGATGTATTTGGGACATTTCTGGAATTAATTTTCGATTCCCGTTTCCTTTCTCTCTATAGCTGGGTGTGGTTGGCACCATGCGTAGTCCGGTGTCCCCATGGGGGATGTAAAAATTTCGTAGCTGCAGGAGAAGTGGTCGGTAGAGGATCCACTGTCACCCCCAATATGCATCGCGGTCAACGCGGAACTGGTTGTAGATGGCAATCATCTACCGGGCCACGAGCTTCAGAGCAGCCAGCAGCTTATTCAGTGAGTTATTGGGCCACAGAAGGAGGACAGTTTTGTAGACGGATGGATGGTTGGTCTCAATCCTAATTGTGTTTCAGTGACTTGCTTTAATCCATGATCTTAGACATTAGACTAAAAGCGCAGATAGGCAATGAGGAACTCAAACATGAGGGCAACCCATGCGACCTACATTGTCTCTTTGCCACACTTAGTGATTGGCTGGTTCACTTCTTCCAGTACCCAGTGCAAGCAGGAGATAATCGATGTGAGAATTACCTCTAATTGTGAGACATTTGGAGGCACATAAAGCGTAAAAGACCTAATTAGAGTCCCGCTTTCCTAGCGGAAGTACCAGGAACGGCTCATTTTCTCTCTCTGCACAGGGCAGGGATTTTGTTGAACTTTGGATAATGTGGTAATTGTAGTTTGGCAAACCCGTTAATGCTAGAGCTAACTCAGGAGTTACTTGTTATCGATTGCAGCATTTATCGATCGAATCGGTTAATAAATAACAATATGTTAGAATATCCCCTCAGATGTTTTGCTAACGGCAATGTATGTTTAAAAAACATATTATTTTGGCCATGCTGTTCTACAGTACTTACAGTTAGCGAAAAGTTTGTTATGTGTTATCCAAACGATCGGGCGACGATCACCACTAGCGATAAGCTTTAACAATTATTAAACATCCTGTCGTATTGAGTAACGCGTGTACGAAGAGCAACGCTCACTGAAAACACGTGCCCGGCAAAGCGGTACGTTTGTCCGCGAATGAAATGTTTGTTGGAAGACTGGACGGACGGAAATGGACGGAACACCGTAGTAAAGAAAAGTACGAGCCCGACGAAGGCGACGCGAACGTCTGGCCAGTTTGCCACCCTCAGAGGCACTGACGCCGGGTTCGGTGTCTTACCGGCAAGACTCTTGGACGCACGGAAAGGGAGGATCCTGACCCCAGTCAATCACCAAACTGGCCAAGGATCCAAGGAACGCTCCACCTAGTGCGCCGAATCCGTTTTACTTCTGGCGTCGGCAGCTGAAACGTAAGGCGTATAGCGAAACTCACCTGTTGAGGCGACATTTGTTGTGTTGGCGAAGCATCTCCTGCCGGCTTTGGAGCCGGGGTCTTGACGAGGTGCGGCGACGGAGGACGCATCGCTGTCTGTTGTGAGTCAATATTGGCCAACTCAGTACGGGTACGATCACGTTTGGCCACTGTTTTACTTTCACTATTGACTCTTTCCTTAAAGTCAATAACTGTCGGTTCCGGCGTTCTTTTGATACTAATTCCAAGGTTAACCATTTCCTTCGAAAGTTTATCGGTTACAGCATCGGGTTCTACGTTTTCCTTCGGCGTTTCGTGTTCAATCGATTTGGGTTTGAGTTCGTCATCCGGCTTCTGCAAGTCGCTCGACACAAGTGCCCGCAAACGTTGTTTGTCTTGTTCCAACAGCGCCTTTTGTTTGACCAAAAAGGCCTCAAGCTCTTTAGCGTAGTCCGTAAGCGACATTGCTGATACGCACACAGAAAATCAATTAATTATCGACCACCTTCGCAGCAACCAAACCAAGCGGCAATTCAAGATTCGACGGTTTACAATTCGTACTTTGTCGCGGTTGTTATGACGTTTGACGGTAACTCCAAACAAAAGCGCGCTACGGAAATGCTGTCAGTTGCTAAAAGCTGTGAGTGACAAGAAAGTTCATACGCGGCTCGCGTGGATGACAAATGCACTGTGCACGCAATTTAATTATTCTTTACGGAAGATATATAAATGTTTTCGTGTTGCGCCGCTTCTGATTTCGTGCTTTTAACAGCGTTCGCTGGTGTTGCTTCCGCTTCCAAAACTTCCGCACCGGTCTGGCGCGCATTAAGGATATGATCAGATTTCGGAGCGAAAAATAACCGAACTCGATGAACGTGATGATGCTGAAGCCAAAGAAAAACTCCAAAGTGCTTCCGGTAGAAACTGAAAATAGAAACGTGTGGCCATTATGCACGAATTATCACAACTCGCCGGTCTTACCCAAAGCGTCAATGAAATCGTAGATAATTCTCCGACTGTAACGGATTTTTGGTATGCGCGTGCTCCATTTAACAACGGGATCGTTGAACCAAAATGTAGACTCAAACTGCTGCAACGTAAAGGTGGCATCGTCACAGTTCTTTATGCATTTGCAGGCCCCAAAAATCTCGCGTAGCTCATCTGCCGTCAAAAACGTTATGTAGCTCTGATAAAGCTGCACACAACCCATCTGATTAATTTTGCAGTACTGTGCCGTAGAATCTAGCGAAAAAAGGGAAAATTGGTTAACAGAAAGAAAAACTTACGCATTGCACGTTTCTTACCGGTTATATGGTAAAAGAAAGGAATGCATTGGCAGTGCTTGAGGAAAAGATGGAACTTACACTCCACCAAACACAAATCGTAAGAATAATAATCTGGGAAGAACCGAAGGTTCGACTCATGCGGGAACCTACACTTCCGCTGCTTGATGCTCAAAAACCTAATCGATGGCTCCGAGTTGATGGCGAGAGCTTTGAATTCCATTCGGGTAAACGTAAAGAATCCCCGCTCAAGTTGAATCGATTTTTTAATCGTCGGCATCTCGTATGGACTGTGCAAATAAATCTAGAAAAGCCCAACGGAATATAACAATCGAGTCAAGTAATGTTCCCCAAATTACCTACATTAGCGTTTGAGGTACAGTTTGAAATTGTAGCCGTTGTTTCCCCGTCGAAGACGCTGACTTGATACAGCTCGCTTTCGTCCACAAACTCATCCACGGCCATGTACCTGGCGATGGCAGAGTTAAACGTGTAGCAGATTCCCATTTCGGTCATTGTGCGAACTAATGTTCCTTGTAAGTTTCCCTCCAGCGTTATGATGGCGCTCGAGCGATCCGTAAGTTTGTTAAGCAATTCCCTCAAGTTGGTTCCCTCATCATCGAACTCTTCATACTCGGCCAATCGACCCACGTTTTCGATGTCGCTTTCAATCAGCGTGTCCAGAAATTCACTGTACCGTTCCATCTGCTCCGGTTCCACTTTGGACACCAGCTCGTCACGCGCGCGTTCATTCAATCTCTTCTGGAAGCAGACGGTCAGACTGGGAAACGTGGTGTTCCAGAGATGGTAGTTCCGGTCCAGGGCAATCATGGTGGGATTGGTCCAGTATCGTATCCAGAAGATGCCCACAGCGTAGCAGCCGGCCGTTAGCGAGAGACAGATGATGAAGAACCACATAACCCTGCCGAGGTGTTAGATTTAGAATTTCACAATCAGAATCCTTAAACACTTACTTTTCCATGTAGGTACTCCGCTTGTACACCAGATACACCACTCCATGGAGACTGGTTTGAGCGAGCACATTTTGAATCGCCTTTGTAATGTAGAACCGAAACATGCTTGCAAACGACAGAGAACTGTTCGTGGGATCGCATTTCCTTGTCCGTTTATATACTATTTGGAGGATAAATTATGCATTGGTCGTTTTCAGCTTCTTTTGTTTTGCGCCCTTTGAGTGTTCACCTGGAAAATCAGAATGTGCGCGTCGTAAATCATTAATTATCACCATAGATCTCGATTCATCGAAGCATTGTGAAAGTTCTCTGTGGAATTGGTTCAAAATTTATTAATTCATAACGTTCGTTGAGAGTGTTGGATTTAGCCGAGTTTTGCTCCTTTTACTAAGGTCACCCTACTATACAGGCTCACTAAGACCCGTTTGGCTTGGGCCAGGTTCGTTAGCAAAATTCCAAGAAGTTTATTCATCTTCACCGCTGAAATTGCGTGGTGTGTTGAAAACGCGTTGTAATTTTGTTATATTGAGTTGCCGCGCCAAATTAATGATGATGGAAGCATTTGTTTACATCTCTGGAATCTTGTAATGGTTTTTTAACGAACGAAGAAATTTGTCATACCGATTTCTTGCACGGAAAACGCTCTGTTTACAATTTGCGCTTGAACCAGCTGTCAGATTTGGTGTTCCAGTTGTTTTCATTCGTCGCAAGTGGCACGGAGCCACTGCGCGATCCTCGGATCCTACAATTTTTTGGCTGCTTATCGGTCAGCACTCTCGGTGAACGATTTCCAAACAGGAAGTTGTATCGATTGCGCAAAGAAAGGGCCAGTGATAGTTTGTGACTAACGAACGGTGGCCATCGTAGTGGAGTACGTAGCGATTCGTGTGGTACGTGAAAAGAACTGGTCATAACATCAAATTGCACATTAAAGTAAAATGTTAAAAAGTTGATTGGAATTAACATCGACACGGTTAGCCGAGATTACGCTACACGCTACGCTTACGCGGATTTAGTTTAGCGCATCGTACGATTAGCCCCTGCCCAGTTCAAGGCCAACTTGTGTTCTGCACTGCAGCGATAATTAATCGCGGATTCGCCCGTCCACACACTGTGAGTACGTTCGTTTACACTAAAAAAGGGTAGCAGCAAAGCAGCGAATTACGCCACCGTCAAGCGGCCAATCATCAGCATATCACCGCGCGCGACGGACCCCGGTCCGGACAGAATCGATTAATTGTCGAATACATTTGGATAGCTAATAGTGTAGACTGGCGTATACAGGCTCCTCCAAACCTGCCCCCCTGACCGAAGGTGGTTATCAAGAAAAGATTTGTGCCAAGCTCAGGTGGTCAAGCTCACACCCCGTTCTTCCGTAACGGTGAACTTTAAACTCTCTGGACCCCCGCAGTGCCGAATCGCTAGAAAGCCAAAGCGGCTCAACAGAGATGTGTGATAATTTTTCTTTTTTTTTGTCAATCACGCTCCCTTTCCACGATCCACGATGCTGATAAGGAGCGGATTGGTAAACAACGTCAACGCGTATCGGAAGCAAGCCGACTTTCTATGCTGTAGAGGGGGTCTCTGGCCCGCACCGTTTGCGCCGCTCGCAGTGGATCGACAGTCGCGCACAGCTGCTTGATTATGTCAACGATTAAGCGGCCCCTTCCACTTGAAGTGAGGTTGCAAGTAGCAACACGAGGCGCATTGTGGGCCTCCCGCAGGTGGCCGCAAAACTTACTTTGTAGATGATTTTCCGCGTTTCTCGATAGTGAGCCCGCGATAAGATTGCGGATGGCCTATTTTAAATATCTTGAAACAGTCTCAATTTGAAGGCCTGGCTAAGAATGTTTGAATTTGAACGATCTTCGGAAATAGTGAGAATCACTAAAACTTTGTAGAAGTTTACTAACGTCATACAGTTCGTAACACTTAGCTTGTTAGGTTGAGAATTATGCAACATTTCTGGCCGCCCCATGCCCTGTAGTGCCTGCGTTTTATTGCTTGGCCACAAACATTCCGGATTGACTGGTTTTTTCTTCCCTTTCCCCCTTTCATCTTTCATATTGGGTTTGGAAGTAGGGTAGGGAACTGATGGCATCAACTTTTTCAGGCCGCTTTAGACCCACCAACCTAAACACCAGCCAACCGACGTCGCACGATGCAGGTCTTAAGCAAGATGAGCTCGGTGCCCGTCACCTGCGTAGAGTACGCGCACCCGTGGACGAATTCATGCTCGGTGGCCACAGCGGAACTGATGATAGTCGGTTTGCAGTATTGTTTACGAATTTACGCGGCAGTTTACGCGGTAAGTGCTGACGGTGTCCCGTTCTTAGCAAAACATTACGGTTGATACATAACTTCCCTGTTTGGTTCTCGTTCCACAGTTTTCGCTGCTGATGCGTGGCCGCTTACCGACGCCACCGGAGCTGGTGAAAACAATTCGCGGCTGGCTGCAATCGAGCGCATTCCTCACAACCAATGCCTTTAGCTACATGATGATCACGTGCTTGGTGCGGCGCGCGTTTGGTTCATTCAACTTTTACACCGTCTCGTACTTTCCGGCGTTTTTGGCCGCTTTCGTTTCGATCCTGGTCGAGCGGTCTTCGCGTCGGGCCATGTTGGCGTTGTACGTCTCGAACGTGGCCACGGAAACGATGTGGAACATTCTGCAGTCCCGTGGTCTCGTGCGCTCCATTCCCTACGGTGAGGTTGCCATCTTTGGGCTCTCTACCTCGGTGCTGATGTACTGCTATCGACTGAATCGGCAGAAGGACTACCGTGATTCGATGTTCGATGTGGTACAATTTGCCATCGGTGACAGTGAGGTTATGAAGAGCGAACCGGCGCCGGCACTAACGACCGACGAGCCAACGTCTCGAGATGGCGCTGGCACATCACGGTCGACGAAGCGTCACTCGTACCCGCTCATACAGTCCATACTCAGAGCCTATCTTCAGCTGACGGGCAGACTGAAACGTCTCGGGAAGCACAAACTCTGTCGACATCGGCACAGCTGCCTTTACGATACGCTCTCTAGTGGTGCACGTATGTTTTCGATGGGCCTCGGCATACAGGTTGTGCTGAAGGTGGTGCTGCAGTTGCGTAAACTCATTAACCGGCCCTCACTGCTACGCAAAACGTTCCTCAACAAGGATATCGTTCGGTTGGGGCTATTCTTGGGTGGTTTTACTTCTATTTATAAGGTAAAGGCCATCCACTCCTGCTGACCAATGGGGAAACTAATATCTTGCCGCTTTTGTAGATGTCTTCCTGTTTGTTGCGACACTTTACCAACAGTGATAGCCCGATGTACGCCTTACCGAGTGGGCTTTTAGCTAGTGCTGCCTTCGGATTCTACGCAGACAACACCATTGCCTTGTACATTATGTGGAAAACGTTGCAGGTAGGTCACAGCCTCTTTCTAAGCGGTGCCGCTCGCTCATCTTTCCTCCTTATGTTGCAGATAATCTACAATTGGGGCATTGACAAAGGCTACCTTCCCCGGGTTCCCGGATTTACAGTGTTACTGTACGCTGCCAGTACCGCTCTGCTGTTTCACGCAGCCACCCTCGAGCCGGAGAACCTGCGGCCAAGTTATTGGAAGTTTCTATACTCCATCTCCGGTGGAAGGTGAGTTTGCGCCGTTGAGCTCCCGAATTCGTATTTGCCCTAACACTGAACACTGGATGTTTTGGTTTGCAGAATTTGCGTCATGGACCGTAGTGGTTTCGATGTGTACGGCCTGGACACCAGCGGTCAAGTAAGCACCATGATGAAGCTTTGTAAAACGGAACCAATACTGGTAGGCAAGCTGAGCTAGTCGGGGCTAAGGTTGCGTTTTGGATTTTACTCGCACAGCACATCCATTGCGGATGTTTAAACAAAGAGAAATAAATCAAAGATTACTGACGGATTAGAAGCGAAACTCGTGCAGTTGATGCGAGCGTGGCACATCACACAAATTCAAAGCAATTTAGCGCACTTATAAAATGCGGGTCCGTAGTGCGTAAGAAATGCATCGTGAATGCTTGTTGAGAGGGAGTGTTTCTGGTTTTGTTACCTCTACCCTTTTCCTATTTTTTCCTTTTGCTTAGCGTTAAGTTAATTCCAATGTTAGCGGATAGTTTGTAGGAAATGTGTTAACAACTTTTTGCTGGGCAGATTAGCTTAGATATAGGTTCTCTCTTGTTCGTGGGAATGTAAACAATACGAAATAAATCGAAGAAACGTTTATAGAAACACGCTTCGTTTCATTACACTGACCACGCCAACAGCAATTTTGGTTGATTCCTTCAATACATTGTGGAAGCTCACCGGGAAAAGGAAAGCTGACGGGAAGCTTTCGGCAAAGCTGTCAGGACTTCCTGTGAGCAAAGCTCCTGTGGCCTACACAACGGCACACAAACAAACACAGCAAGAGGATCCGTAGACACCACACGGAACAGCACTCGTCTCGCTCCAACATGCGTCATCATCGATCGGCCCCTCGGCACGCATCCTCGGATCCTTCCTGCAACCGGAATCGGCTGTTGCTGCGTGGCCTGCCAGCTTGCAGGCAGGCTCAGCGGCTGGCTGGCTCCGGCCCCGGCAGCTTTCTCTCGCCGTGCTCGGTCGGGCACGCAGACGGCCCAAAACAATTACGTCAACTTCCCGAAGCGTCCGTCGAACTCGGCGGCTCGGCTCTCGGGGACGGACTTGGCCGAGCCAGCCGAGCCGTGTCCTGCGGGCTCCGGACTCGGCGCACCGGTGGCTCGCTTGCCAGTAGCCGGAGAGATTTCACGCGGGTTGGTAGACGTTGCTGCTGTGCCCCGGTGCAGACCAGACACACAGAGCGCCTGTGCTCAGACCGGTGTGGAGCGAGCGAGTGAGAGCGAGAGCGAACGACATCCCCCATCGTCTGCATCTTACTGCGGGCCTCTCTCCAGCTCCCCAAGCCCTTACCCCCGCCCGCGGGGGTCCCTTGGCACACCTTTGGCCCCCCTCGCACACGGCGAGGTCCACGGAGATTAGCAGCAGCGCCAACGGCCGAACGGAAGTACGCTTCACAGTGTGAAGAGCAAAAGGAGGCAAAACCGGGGTGAGCTGGGGAACGCAAAAGGGTGAAAAGCCTGGTGACGGTGACCGTTTCGTGTGATCCTTTTTAGTGGCGTGTGCGCGCGTGTGTGTGCAGTGTTAGGAGTACTCCACGGGGTATCCAATTTGCGGTCCGTAGAGGTCTTTATGTGCGCGCCTCGGCTCCGGCTATCCTGCAGGATAATGACCGGAGGGCAAAAAGAACTGGTGTCCCCAGTTTGTCAGTGTGTGTGCGTGTGGTCCTACAAACCAGTGTGTCTGTTATATGAATGGGGACTTTTCATTTTGTGCCCTCCTGGCACGCTCCTGCTGTCGATGGACGGCTCGGATGTCGTGGCACTGCATACTAAGGCACTGTTTCAAAAAGTTCGTGACTTTCTGTGACTCTTCCCACGGGCTGGCCCCACTGGTTCTCGGCTGCTACGGGTGGGTCGTTATTCGCCAAAGTTCCTCAAAGCTGCGCATGGAGCTCTTCTGTTCGTAAGGAATATTTTACGTGGGAACCCACGTGGGCACCGAAAGCGAGAAGAAAACCCCCGACAACAATACCAATACCAAGGCGGGGGGTCAGGCGACCGGGCAGACCAGGCAGGCGATCAGCGCGAGCGGCGGAACCAGCGGGCTGGCGCTGGCGGGTTGCGCAAATTTTACTGGCACGCACGTGCACACGTTTGTTCGATTGCGTGCGTTAAAACAGGCCCTCCATTTGGGGTCGGTTTTGGTTTTTATTTTCGCTTTGCCAAGCGCGAACGGTGGCTAAGATTTGCGGTTCCTTTTTTAACCGTTACCTCTGACATTTTCCATTTATGCGATTATAGAACGATATTCCAACGGGTTCTTGTGTTAAGAAGGTGAGAGCTTTTATGATTTCCTCACCCATTTTTCCCTGTCCTTCCGCTACAACTTTCTCCTTTTAATTAAAATGAAACACAAACAGACACAGAGTTTGAAAGAAGTGCAGCACTTGAATTTGATGAGAAAATGGCGCCACACGGTGGCGGATGGAACGTAGCGGACAAAGCGTGTGTGCTGGGGGTGTTTTGGGGGGGGGGGGGGGGATGGGCTGCAGGCTTGTGAATGTTTGTGCCACGATGCGCCTTTTGTTATCCTTCCAGCGTGGACTTCCTAGCCGTGTTTTCCGGGATTATGCCATACAAAGGAGCCTTTGATCCACACTGATAGCCTGGCGGCGTGAACATTCTCGGTAGTGGCGCGGCCACAGTGCTGACATACCGACACACATGCACACATACACTTGTACCGGAAGGACACGTACTTTCCATTGGCACACGGCGCCGACAAGAATGGACATCACGCACGCTACGCGAATGTGGCACAGGAAGTGATTGCTGGTACCCTCAACTCTGCGAGAGCTCATAAGCAGGTGGTTCGACGATTTCGGCCTCAGGTTTTTTTTTCGTGTGTGGTTCTTCTTATCAACAATCATGCAAACCCTATTGGAAGGAAGTGAACCTACGTAACAGTGTTCCGCCTTCTGGTTTGGAGGTTATCCCAACCAGACCGTCACCCGATCTAAGATACCTGCGTTCGGTCGCACAGCAACATGTGCAACCATAACCGAACAGTTTCGTATCGGTGAACACAGTCGCGCTAGCTGGTCGAGAGGAAGAACAACGAAGTCAACACAAATGAGCAGTAATTCGGTGGAATGGAAGGCCGGAAGGTCGGAAGCTGGTAGCGCTTCCGGTTGAATGTGCACGGTCGGCTCGGACTCGGTAATCGCGTTGAAGATGTCGTGCGCGCGGACCAAAATGGTGAACTAGCGGAACAGCCTACCTATTGTGTGCGGTGCCGATTAGGAGTGCTCCTGATTGCACAACGTCAATGTTTCCTTTCCGGGCAACAATGGCGAAGGGGGTAAACAAAAGCCTTCCCCCGATGAGTGTGGTTATGTGCGGGTCTTAAAGCGAGCGTGGCTATGTATACTTCGATGGATGCAGGAGCTACGACCGTAACAAAGACGCAAAGTCCTCATTACCATCTATCCTCGTTTCAGCGCAGTGTGCTCGTGTGGACGCGTGTGGTGAAATGTGATGAAAACATAGGCGATACTCCGACCCCCGGCACAGCCAACCCAACACAGTGTGAATAGTGAAAAGCAATAGCAAGTGCATCGCTACGAAAGTAGCCCCCCGGAAGTGTGTGGTTTAGGAGGTGGTTTTTTTTTTCTTCCTTTTTCTGGCCCCCAAATGTTTTCCCCAACCTGAGGCGAGCGTTGAGTTGAATCCTCAATCATCTGCGCCCGGTAGATGAGGTGGTGAAAATACCGTAGCTTCTGCCACGATGTGGCCTTCGGTGTAAGCAGCAGGAAACGTGGCGTAGCACAAAGCGCAAAAACCGGAAACCGAAAATCATCGAAATGAATCATCGCCGCGCGCGTGCTGCGGTAAATGGATTAAGTGAGTGGTGCCGCAAAATTGGATAAGTTGCCCGCGCTCTCGTGCGCCCGGAAGTGACCGGACTACCCAGCGGGGGGGTTGATGCAACCCACCAGCGGGCCCGGAGCACTACGAATTCATGAAGCTCGCCGGGCTCGTGCTGGGTACTGAAGACAAATTGTTGCTGCAGGCACCGGAACCCAACCGGGGCGAATAGTCTTGGGCGCAGAGCAAGATGGACGCCGCAGCATCCGGAGCGGAGGCACCGAGGATGAGCCATGGGGTGGAATAATCACTAGCGCTGTCAGCCTTCTTGCTGTTTTGCTGGTCTAATGAGGGTAAGTGAAGTTGATGCATAATTAGAGATAAAAAAGCTTGACCATGATGAAACGTGGCGCGGGCTGGGGAAGCCACTTTATAGCGCGGCCAGGGGTTCCAGGGTTTGGAAGGAAATTATGCACCAGGAAGGGGATGCTTTCTTTTAGCACCAGCAAGACACGTTGCCGTTGGGATAATAATGATGTCTAGCTTGGCCTCTGTTCGATGTTAATCTAGAATGGGCGCGCTTTTTGTCATGACGCAAGCGATGCTCCAGCTCATCTGTTGCGGTCAACCCCATCCCTTTGGAAGTGTGCTTCAGCATCTGATAACAAGAACCGAGAAAGGTTTAAGCTGTGCAGATTATTCGGCTTTGCTTTTGTCACATCAGCAGCGATCCGGTGTTTAGTGTGGGTTAGTAAAAAGCTTTGTTTCCTTTATTTTGCAAACCTTTTTATGGACATTTTGAAGATTTGAACGTGTCCATGTACTAGTTCTGTGCGTCGGACTGAATTTAACACACACAAAATGCTTATAAAATTTTAATGCAAATTTCTGTTTTATTCAAAGTATGTGCCATCCTCTGCTAAATCATGGATTCCCAGACGAAAGCATTTTTCGACTTTTTAAGTAAACTAATTAGTCATCGATTCCCTTTCCATTTCAATCCCCATCGTGTCCCATCGATGCAAAAGAATGATATTCGGAAAGAGCCAAGCGTGGTGATATTCGGAAAGAGCCAGCGGGGAGATCGCAGCTCTCATCCAAGTGATTTGATATAATCCTGAAACAGTTTTGCATGGACGCCAGGTTTTCTTTTGCCATTGTGCCCCACCAGGCGTCTCCATTCGGAATACTATAAATTGTGTTTTGGTCGATTTTTATCAATGCATGGCTCAAATGGATCATTTCTTGTTAGTAGCGATCAGAATTAACGTTTTCATCAAGTCTTAGGAACTTGTGATGCATCACACCTTTCTGTTCCATCAAAAAGTTTCTTTTTGGAATCCTTCGAGGTTTTTGATTGTTAAGTCAAAATCGCCATTTTCAAATTTTTTAAACCACTAACCACTGCGATCTTATAAAAAAACAAGTCCCGACAAGCATTTGGTGCGATTCCGAAGCAGTTGAAGCAGTAATGATGAATGAACAGCAAAACTGGGATGTCCCAATCGACAGGTACAACCATCTTTTTAACGGTCCGATTCTCAACGCATAGAACTTGTGTAACCAAAATGTGTAACAACTGAAAATGTGTGAGATACATAATATGAGACGGACAGTGGGTTGTTTCATTTCTCCGAGGTCAGTTAAATTGTAAAAGGTTCAATTTAAACACCAATATTAATAATAGCTAACACCAAATTCCTACTTTTAACGACAATGATTCTTTAAAAAAAACTCTCGCATCACACAAAACATATTTTAACTGCCCTTGCTCGACGACCTTTAAACTATTCTGGTCTCAAGTACAACACAAACACGCAGGCAATACTAATACTCTCTCCTTTCGGGTGTTAGCCATCGATTTTTGACGCAGAAAGCTATCGATTTTCATTCGAAGAACTCATCCGCCACCAGCAGCAACCACAGGCACAGTCCTGAAGTTTGCCATTTGTTTGATGTTTGAGCTAGTTTCTAACGACTCTGCGACACGGTCGATCCAATACGCACACCCACACGTCGGATTAGGGACCCTGTTTTACCGAAAAAAGGAGCCCCACCATCAATCGTCCTTGTGGAAGAATCTCTTCGAGGTGCTGCCACATGATTCCGGATCACATCGTGCGTATCAAATTTCTTGTTTGCAGAAGTTAAGTGTTCACCGCACGGATACGACACCGAGGACACCGAGGACGACGATTGATATCATTAACCGTTCATCCTGCAAGCAAAAGCTCGATGAGCTTTTCGAGAGTTTGTGTGCGTGGGAAGCAAATAATGCACATTGGAAGAGCAGCAGAAGAAGGACATGATATCGGCCCATCAAATAGAACCCGCTCTCGGGCGAAGTTCTCACGTTCTACAGCAGATAAAGCCGGGCTCCGTCTGAGCGCGCCTGTTGCTCGAAAAACCAGGCGGATAATCGCTATTTGCCAACTCGGTTCGTTGGCTCGGTTTTCGGAGCATTTTTTTTATGCAAACACCCCAGAAGGGAACCCCAAGTCCGGCTCCGGGTCGGTGCTGTAATGAGCCAGGGACGGCGAACGAAAGTTCCCCAGCCACCTCCCCGTTGCCACAGTTGGTCCAATGGCGATGGTTAATTAAACTGCTTAAACATGCACATAAAATGTAATTCTGGCTGGCCAACGGGGATCTACCCGATGGCACCGGTGCGGGCAAGGGTTTAGCAGCCCAGCGCTTAGCACTATTAGGGGCCTTCGGTTGACGGAACAATAAACTCACCCGGCGCTTTAACACCCATCTTTGAGGCCCGTAAATGAGGAACTAGGAGACAGGATTTACGGTGATCCTGGGGAGTTATCTCCCCGACCGTCCGGGGCACTTGTGTGAAATGATCCGACGAAAGTTGCTGATCCGACAAAAGTTCCGACACGATCCCGGTTGAGCTATGGCTTCGATTTTTATTTTCCTTCAAAGACACTAAACACTGCCGCAGCGGCGATTCCGTTTTCGGGGAAGCAAAGTGGATTGAAAAATGCGTTCGCCTGTTTTCCTGTCATAACCTGGCGGAAAATGGGCGGAAAACGAGATGCTGGTTTGGCACCATCCAATCTCTGGTTCATTTCAAAGCAATCGCTGTTCGGCGAAATGTGTTCTCGCCACACCGGCCGTTACCGTTTTTCGGGCTTATGAATACTTAAAAACAATCAACAGATAATACTTTCCACCAGAGGCTTCCGACCGGCCCCGAGAGGCTTCCGAGCGGCACCCGGACCGGAAATGGTGCTGCGAAAAGTGCGCAGGTAGGCGTCACGCTTAGTTTTCCCAAAGGTGGTTGGGCTCGGGATGGATTTTATGTTGTTTCGCGGAACGACTTTGGGCTCCCGTTGCCATTTTGTTTATATAATCGAACCGCCCATTCCGGAATGAATTTCTCCGTTTGCCGATGGCCTCTGCACGGCTCGGCGTGCGCCATCATTCATTCAAGGACGCAAAATGGTTCCACCGGCCCCGACACCATTATTTGTGAGGGATTTTCCGAAAAGCGTCGCCGAGTGGTACTAAAAGGTTAGCATTTTTGTTCTCTTTGCGCGCGTTCACCTGACGATCGGTGTGGACGAAACGGACGAAAATTCCGTCGGTGTCGCAGTAGCGTGGTATGCGGAATGCAGGTGGGGAAACATCCGGCGTCTAAAATGGCTATTTTTGCGCTCCGGAATGCCGCTGGCCATCGCGCCCCGACGGCACGACGCGTTGCAATTTGAAACATCTAATGGAATTAATTTCACGTAAACAGACAGGACTTCATTAACCACTCATTAAATCTGAGCTATGCAAAGCATACCCGGGGGCGGAGGGTTCCGGTGGGGAATTTTCCAAGTGAGTTGGTGGTTTCCGGGCGTAACGGAGCCGAAAATGGTTTTCCGATCACCACCTGGTGGCTCGGTTTTGTTTTCTTTTCTCCTCCAAAAGCTAACACGGCGCAGTCATTTTTGAAACTAATGGAATTCTTATTTCGAGTTTCACGGATGCTGTCAGCTGCTAATTGTCAAGATGGAATCAGTCGGGATTGGGAAATAATTCGTCGGCATAACCGTTGGCTCCGTTTGGCGAATGCCGGTGAGAGAGAGCGCGCGCCATCTGTCTTGGACCTGAAACGAGATTTGAATCATTTTTCTTACATTTCGCTGATTGTCGAGCTCAGTCGAGGTTTACAATGGTGACGAAAAATGTTCCAGAAACTGTCGTTAAAATCCGCCTTGAACTGTCGTTAAAGTGTAACATGGAAAACGATTACTCGAGGCTCTCGAGGGAATAATTCGTTTTTTGTAAGATCCAATTAGTTCACCCAAAAACGAATGCGTTTTTGGATATAAATAAATTTTATGAACAATTTAAGGAGGAACACAGATTTTAATCAACTATAATTTTTGCTAAAACGGCCGAAACACATGGACAGTTGGCTTTTTGAAAATGGTTTACTATTTTTAGCTTTAGCTTCATCACTAAAGTTGCGTTTCGCTAGATTGTTAACGCTGGCAATGCAAATCAGGAAAGATGATCGATTTTCTCGCACTCAAGTCAGCCCCTCAAAGGTTAGAAACATAGCCCCAAAAACACAAGGTATGATTAAATTGCTTCTCGTTTTGAGAGCGCTCCTTTTTATTTGGGAACTCTCCCCGTGTCGATATTTTCGTTCGAGAACCTGAAACGTCTTGGTGGAGTTTCGAGAAGCATTTAAAAGGGGCATCATTTGAATTACAAATTCCCTTCTGGGCGGTTTTGCATTAGCAAACGATCTTTCACGTTGGTTAGGGCAAAAATATCGCACGTTGAAAACCGCGATTGGGAAGAAAATCGCATGTGACCGATACCTATTTACTCCCAACAAAATGTGTATCAGAAGACCTCAATCGTTTTGGCTTCTTCGTAGCGTTTGGGCGTTTTTACTAAAATATTCATCGATAAATGCGACTTGCTTTTGGCTTGAGGTGAGGTTACGGAAATACATGCCTATCAAGAAAATGTAAAACAGGTTCATGGTTCTTCTGGTTTAGGTTCTTTTACAGAATCTCACTTGATTGAATTTTATAGCCGTAGGTATCGTACGTCGAATGCAACTATTATCCGGCACAAAGCCCGCAGTAAATCGTGCAGCAGCTTTTGTGACTAGAACATGCCCTCTGAATTCAGTGGCAACCACAATCGAAAGTGATGGTATCGGTGACGTTGTTTCGTATTTTGAGATTGTCCACTTTTGACTTGGGGCGCCTTTCTTTGGGAAACAAAAATAAAGCCACCTCCAACAGCGGCTCAACAAGCCGGTTGAGTTGGATGAACCGGAAGAGGAAGTTTACAGCTAAGCAGAAAAAGAAAATACGTGCAAACCGATTTGTTAAAGAAATAAGAAGATATTGGAGCGATAAGAGATTCTGTCGGTCTGCAAGGCCCAAGGTGTTTCATTGAAAAGTGTAAACTCCCATTCCGGCCGCCACCCGGCCGGAACAGGTAAAGTCGAGTGTAACCCCGTACTAAAGCGCTGATGGGAAAATCAGTTTATTCTTCCCTCGGGAGAGTCCTTCCGGTGAACGGAGGCGTTGAAAAGGCTCTCCTGCAACCTGCGACCCGACAATCCGGGCTGCTCCCGCAGGACTTGAGCCAATCAAATGACCGGAATGGTTACGGTGGCGCTCGAAGGTGCACGTGGACCTAGCTTCACACGTCACCACGGGAAGCGCGGGTAGTTTTTTGGGCTGTGCCGAAGGGCCCCAGCTTTCTGGCCCCGGGTTTTACGATCACAAACTTTACGACGCCCGTTGATGGGTTTTGTTTTGTTTATTTCCCAAAACCTGCCGCTCACGAAGTTTTATTTTGGAGCGCAACCGGTAGGTTCAGCAGGTATTTCCGGCCGTTTCCGGTTTCCGGATAGCGCGGGTTTATTTTCGGCCGTTTTACGCTGTGGGTTGTGGGATATTTTAAACTAAAAGTGTTTTTTCACTGACCACTCGTAGCAGTTTAGTACCCCGAGGCGGTGCGATTGTTGAAGTAATCTTCACCCTAAACAGAGGGCCTTACCTCGTTTCGGACTAATCTCGGTAGGCTAAACGCCGGCCAAACGCACTCCAACTTAACGACTTACTACCCAGACGCCGTACCTATGGCCACAAATTGTTCAATCATTCCAGTTTTATTAAACGTGGCCATCGATTTGGACACGCCTCAACACTTCGGGAAGTTTGAAAGTAGCCTACTTTGGGAACGCAAAACGATTACTTTAAAGGGGTTTTCGAGTTGCTCCGCACTTACGGGCTTTGCTTCTCGTTTGCTGACTTTCGCGATGACGGTTTGAGGGGTGCTTTTCTTCGGGCTTATTTTAGAATGCCGGTCCACCGAGTGCCGGTTTTTCAATCAACGGTTTTTTGCGGCGACCGCTTTCTGGACAAAGTTTCGGCCGACAGGGCACAGCTTTATTAGGTTCATTTTCTTCGGCCTTCCGATGGTGTTCCGATGGCAGGTGAGCCAGTGCATGTGTGGCGTGCTCTTGATAAGGTGCTAAAAACCAATGTTGACTTTGGTGAGCAATTTTGAGTGAGCGCCCGCTGCTTGGGGTTTGTCGGTTTTTGGTCTGCGGTGTCGGGCATCACACGCGATCAGCGTTAACGTTGACGCCAAGGATTAACTTGATGTAGTGTATGAGAGAAATCACTTTGGAAATGATTTTTTTCAATGAAAATACGACCACTTGGGTAGAATTTAAGTGAAAGCAGTGGAAAAATGTCCGTCTGCTTGCTTCAAATGGTTGCTTGGATGAGATGTCTCAAAAGGAAGGTGAATACGAAAGTGCTGATAGAGGAATAGTGCTGTTTGTCTCGAATCGTTTGTTGGCTAATCTGTTTCGTTTAATTCGCTGCATACTTACGGAACAATGCTCTAGAAACTATAATCATTCAAAAATTGAAAAATACCCTTGCTAAGCTCTGGAACTAAAAAAGTACAGGGTGTTCCATCACGATCCAACTATTTAAATTTTAAATAACTCCGCTATACGTCAGTCGATTTTGATAAATTAACCCTTTTTGTGTGTCTAATGGAGGCGGTCGTTTGGCCGATATTGTATTATATTTAGTTCATAGTTTAGTTTAGTTATATTAAATTTTGTTTATTTGTCAAAATCGACCGACAAATAGTGGAGTCATTCAATATTTAAATAGTTGGATCGTGATGGAACACCCTGTTCATAAGTGAAATAAATAATGGACACATTTTATGATTTTTTCAAAACCTTTCATAATTCAAATTATGTTGATAAAAACAAATTCAAAGTGGCAATAATGCGTACCTCTATCGACGTTTGAATTCGCAATTCAAAAGCCACGACAGAGTTTATGTACGCGAAAAAATGACGGGTTGATACTTCCTTCAAGATTGTTTTATGTTGAAGCAATTACCGCTACCGAGACTGATCGAACATTATATCCGAGTGATGGAGAACCCGTTTTCCCACTCAACCAGTCAACTAACAGGTACAGCCACGCGACGACAGATCGCACCTTCGAGGAGGCCCAACATAATCTAGCTCCGGGCGGTACATGATCGGTGTCGGCAGCCGACCCGTTCGAATGGCACATCCCCAGAGGGAGAGTAGAGCCAATAGACACCACTTTTTACGTCTTCGGCTGACGATGCTGCGAATGAGAGTGGCCGTGTTCTTTTCTTTTTACCACTCCCCCGAGTTTAGCATACGCACTCCTTCTTCGGTTTTCGCTAAAAAGACATTTCGCGGCCCAAAATGCGGCCGGCTGCTGAGCCAGCCAACGTGCGTAAGTTTATTATCTCCTGGGAAACGTACGGCGGCTCGTTTCGGAGTGAATCCTTGGTTTTAGGAATCTCAATCTGGGACACGCTCGCCCAGTGTGGAGAGTGGAGATTCGCATCTTGTTGTGCCCCGCTGTTGTTTGCGCGGAAGTACCAGCAAAGTACTAAACTCCAACCTCTTAACCCGGCCGATTTTCATGACCCTTTTCTCGCGAGCGTATCTTGAGGATTTTTGTTCGCTTTTTCCCCTATTCGCGAACGAAATTGGGAACCACTTAACGGGCACAACAGACACAGGCAGAAGCATAGCCCTGGGAGGCGTGAAAATCGGCCCGAAAATCCTCATGCGTGACACAGTGAGGAGGGCACGGATGTTCCCCGACGCCACTAAATGACATTATCTGTAGGGAACACTTGAAAGTGCAACAAAAAACCTCAAACTCAAAACAGCTTCCGTTCCGGCGAGAAAACGAGAGCCGTTGCAGAAAAACAGGAACCCACGGTCCCGAACGGTGCCGCGCCCAGCACAGCCCGTACCGTGGTGAAATAAAAACAAATAATTGCCATAAAGCCGATAATTTACGGGGAAAATTAAAGAAAATTACTTTAGGTGGCTGCGGAAAATTGGATTACACTGGCGTGCCGTGGCGACCCCGAGGTCGAGCCTCGCGGAAAAAAGGGTAGATCCCTATCCCCGGGAGGGTTTGCCGCGTGTGGGAAGGCTTAAAAAATTAAACCATTTTCACCACGGCACAGCACACCGGTGGCCGTGGAGCGCGCTATCGTTGCGCCACTTCCGGGAGTCCGTGATGGTTTTGTTTTTCCTCGGCTCGATCCAGCGGTGCCCAGTTAACGCCTGTAATGGCGACAATGAAGCTGTTAAAATGATTCCTGCGGAAGGCTTCGATGCGTCCACCGGTTCGTTGCGGAAGCTGAAGGAAGCTCGGAAAGGAATCCTTCCGATAAGCGTGGGTGTTTGGAATGCGTTGGCGTCGGTGCCGGTGAACACGGTTGTGTTGCGGTACAAGACATTTTTCTTCGGACTACGGACTTCGAACGACCCCGGAATGTCAAACATGGGATCGAAGCGTGTACGCAGGGCCAGCTGATCCTGGGAACCGGATGTGAGATATGCGCAAAAAAGGAGTGCTGCCCTTCGATCAATAATTTTCCATGCTGGCTCAGAATGAACTGCGAAAGGCGTGGGTACACAGTTTATGGTTTTATATTTATCGTTCGATTTTGAAAGTTCTATTTGGAAGGGGAAAGACACAAGCTAACGGATTGCTGAAAGTTAGCGAAGCTAAAGACAATTAAACACAGCAACCATTTATTCCTAACAAAAATGTCTTCAAATGGGAACCAATCATAGACTAATTACGCAAATGAATTAAATTATGACCGGGCCATTAAAAGTTATTAGTTTGATCTTCCCCGAGGATAGGTTTTTGTTAAATTAGCGAGAAATTATCAACGTGAATTGGGCAGCTCGACGGGGAATTATCCATAATGAGACGGTGCTTAGCCCGGAAACGGGTTGTTTGGGGAGTTTCGGTCACGGAGTATCGTCCCTCCAAAGTCCGTTTATTTTATTAGACCACTACCACTGCCACTCTGTATTCTGCCTCTCTTGTTGGTCGAAACTAGTGCCCTTTGGGTGCACCACCATTTATAGCTCTTAATTACATTCGCACAGTTACTGGAAACGTTTTTCTTATTCCATTCGGTGGTCACCTCATTCGGTTGGCTACGCGTCCAGTACGATCCGCCGCGGGCGCTGTGAATGTAAAATAAAAATCAATTTTACAAAAGTCACCCTGTCGTGCGTCACAGAACGGAAGTGAACGACCGAATGGGTCCGACGGGAACACTCGAGTGGACCAATCGAGTGGGTCACCCTGTGTTTCTGTGTTTTTGCACCAACTCTCCTATCGGCCTGTTGAGTGTGTGGGCGAGTGGGCCGCGACACGCAACGCAACTGGCCGTTTCCAACTCGTTTTTCTACGCTCTCCAACCTCGCCAGAGCTTTGAAGCTGGAACTGGATGTTTATGGAACCGCATGCTCGCACCTGCCAAGGATCAGGAGCGCTACAAGTACCGGCAGACCGGTGGTGGCCCCGGAACGCTGACGAAGCTGCTCGACGGGCCCTGAATCGACCCGACCCGACGGCAACCTCGGACTCGGCTCGGTTTCGGTCGGTCGGTCGCATGCCGCAGCAGAAGGTCCTAATCGATCGGGACAGTGCGCATGGGCCCAACGCACGGACGGGTCGTTGGGACCTCATGGCCTACGCCAACTGTAGACAGGCGAACTTGTCGGCTGGCTGCTCGTGGGACTGTTACTGCGCCATCGAATTGATTTGTTGTGTTTTCGTACCCTTAGCCTTTCCGTCCTGTTGAATTTGATGTTTCGCTTCCTTTTTCCATCTCCCTCTCCTTCTTTCTCTTGAAGCTCGCTTCAGGGTCGTTCTTTGCCCAGGAAAGCAGGCAATCGGTTTTGAACTTTCCATATGAAAGCGTGGAGCGTGGATTCAGCGGATTGCTCCACCGTGGACTTTGGCCAGGGTTACCTGGTGACGTATGTTTGTAACGACCGCAGCTTATTGCCCAGCTTAGTGGAGGCCACTTGTTGTGGCAGTGAACCGGGTTCGCTCCTTAAACGCGATGCAAAACGGGGAAAGCAGAGTTTTTTTTTGCTACCAAACGAAACAGACAGGAATTAATATTAGGATTACGGTCGACGGGCCGGGATACTTGCTGCTGGGGGGGTGGTGTTGGGTTGGTCACTAACGAGTTGCAGCTGCTACGAACTGCAGTGCTAACCGCCAGGTACAGGTGCAGCTGCCGATTGGGAAATTAACTTTTGCAACCTGATCATGCCGGATGCCGGCGCGGTGTCTCGGTGCTCTCGGTTTTATCTCCAACGCCATCGGCATACGCTAAGGATGGCGGAGAGCGTTCACGTTTGCACCCTTAACACTGCTGCTAAACTGCATATTGCAACCTCAAATGGGTAGTAGAAATAAAACGTCGGTGCTGGCGTCGTTCAATTCTCGTCGGCGGTGCGGTATAGATAATCGAATGGCACATTCCCGGAAAGTTTATGGCCTGCCAACTGCTGGATTGGCTGGGCGGCTGGACCCAGGCAGCATCGCAACCTTGCGAAGGACGTCGCTGCCACGGATGTAGTTTAATTTTATAAGTTTATCAACTTGTGGCGCTGAAAAAACAAAAATGTTGAAACGTGGACGAAATGGTTCCATGCACTTCGGAGGACGGGAACGCACGGTTATGCTGAGCAGAGTGCGATTGCAGAGTGCATGGTTAAACGAAACCATTTGTATTTCGTTTTCACTCGTGGCAGGGTGGGCTAATAATTTATGGAAAAGATACAACATTTTATTTCAATGGGCCGCCAATAATCATATTTTGCCGGTAATATTTTATGGGTGTGCTTTTCAAAACCGAAATCTTTTTGAGCTTTATAAGAGGTGTTTTATGACCATTAAATTTAAAGAGAAAGTAAGAGGGTAGTACTCAATTCGTTCTGCGTTTATGATGTACATGTTGAGTAGGGTCTCGGTTTGTTGAGAGTCAGCACTTCAAAAATAAAGGGTTTTCTTTTCATTTGGTTATTAAACAAAACGGCTGAATATTTTTCGATGGTTGAACATTTATTTGGAAGGCTCATTCAAGACATTTTTTTATCGAAAACAATGTTTGTCAAATGTCCACCAAGATTGTCTTGTCAGTAGCCCATTCGGTCGACCTATTTTTGAGTAAAATTTCGACTGTGTGTGGCCTTATCTCGGCAATGGTAAATTGAATTTTGGTCTTGAGGTCGTCAATAGTTGTCAATAGTTGGTTTGTTCGCATAACATTTATGTTTCACCGCAGTCCCAAAAAACAAGTTCAATGATGTCAAATTGCCGCTTCTCGGAGGTCAATTCACAACACGATTTCTGCTGATTATTTACTGTCCGAAGATGCGGTGCAATTAATTGATCATGGCTAAGGCTGTATGGGAGGTAGCGCCATCCTGTTGAAACCGGATGTTGGCTAAGTTCTCAGCTTCAATTTTGCCAAATAACCAATCGGTCAACATTGCTGGGTAGCATACGCCATCGACGGTTACAGCAGCTGTTTCTTCATTCATTCATACGGCGTTCGATATTCAGCCGTTTTTTTAATAATCAAATGAAAAACAAATTAGCTAGGCTAATAAAACAAAGTTCAGACAGTTCTGGAAAATTGCTTTGAAATGCAGATGCAGCAAAGCACGGTTTGCGAAGATCGTCATTAACTGAGTCCACTGAATCTGTACCAATCGAATCAGATTCCCACTTTTTCAGAAAATAATGAATGTTGCTTGCGTAAATTTGAAAGTCTATCATTTTCAATTTTTGATTGTTTAATATCAAGCACACCAGCACCCTTCCGTGCCCTAGCAGATGATAATGGTTTGACGCCAGGCAGCCTCTCGTAGCCTCTTTGTGCCAGAATATTTGATTTTCCATAAACCACACGCCCAGCAAGCTGGGTTTGGGATACTGGTTGAACGCAAATACCACGGCAAACGTTGGCCACGTTGGCCAGAAGCGTGGAAGATTTAAAATTTAATCTACCCCGCACGATGGGTTCCGCCAGGGCGTGATGGTACCGCGACCGCGCTTTCATCAGTGCGATCCGACGCCGAGGCTGCCACCTTCTTCGCCGCTCTACATAATAATGGTGTCTTCCGCCGCCACACTAGAGCAGGACCCGTTGAACGGATGGCGTCCGGAAACGACACTCTTCACGCGGT
The DNA here is from genome assembly GCF_943735745.2 of Anopheles bellator. Classification (NCBI taxonomy): domain Eukaryota; kingdom Metazoa; phylum Arthropoda; class Insecta; order Diptera; family Culicidae; genus Anopheles; species Anopheles bellator. The sequence continues at coordinate 39,386,306 of NC_071285.1, forward strand.
ACACCTGGCTTGGCACAAGATTGTGGCCGTACTTCCGTTTCCGCTCGCAACCCGCGGCATGAGCGTCTTTGAATCTTTTTCCCCAGAGCCACCGAGCACACACCGGTCGGGACTAGAAACACAACGCATTTACTGAGCCGTTCCTGGTGGCTCTCGTCAGCGCGCATGAGGGCACCTCACATAACATTTCCTCTAACATTGCCCGCCCGGTGAGGAAGATGCGGGAAGAAAGTTCATACGGGCGGTGCGATGTAGTGCTTAAAATGTGACAATGTTCCGATAAATGTTCTCATAATTGTGAGCCTGCAGGTTTACAACGACAGCAACGACGACGATGATGATGACGACGGCATTCGGGACCTGGAGGCACCCTGGAGGAATATGTGTGCCCGGGAGCAAACGACCCGAGCATATCCGGACTACATCCTGAGGATAGTTGGGCTTCCTGCCGGTGCCTTGATGAAGGGAGAGGTTTAATGCTTTCTTGATAAGGGTGGAGAGCTTTACCGGGATGAGCTGTACAGGATTTCCATTCGTTTGCCATGGCCTTCCGCTAAGCTACAGTTAAGCCGCTGGGGTTTAGTCATCTGAAATGTAATGCAATATTTCGAAAACCTTATTTGATGAGGTCCTATGATTTATTCAAATCACTCATCACAACCCCGGGAGTAATCTCTGTGAGGATCTTCGGATGCACACGTCCGGGGAGATTTGGAATGAAACAACAGGACGCTTTATTAGATTCTCAAGCGATCACAAATTGATTTATTTATCGTCTGGCAAAGGAGCCAGCCCAAACCCCATTTGAATTACGGTCGCTGCGGCGAACTCGTTGTACTTATTAGCCACAGCCACTGGCGCAATCTAGCGGAACCCTTGGGAACTGTGGGCCAGAACTGGGCGCGGGTCGCACGAATACACCTTGCCACAGAGTGAAAACAGCCAGGGGCAGAAGAGGAACCGAAGCCGAATCAGTGTGCGATAAATCACCGAAACGACGGCTTCAAGTTTAGAGCCCCACCACCAAAAACATCGCTCACTAACCGACCGGTACCGCATCAGATAACGTGAATAAGGAGATACGAAATAAAGTGAACAAAGTGCTTCATGAAAGGCCAGTGGACGTTGGAACATTCAAAACTCAAAGTAAAGCCAATTTACTTCAGTTCACTTCAACAGAAACTTGAGCTCACCGCGGGTCATCGGGCTATTGCGAAATCAAAGGCAATTTGAACTGCGGAAGGATGAGGAGAAGTGAGAAAAGCCATCGAGGGCAGAGCCCCAAGGTGGTCGGAGAAAACAGCGGTCCGTCGAGAGTGAAGCCGTGACGGCTTCATTCCACGGTGCCCATTTCATGGTGCGGTGCCACGATGAGGAGGCCGATCGGGAAATTGTTGCCCAGGTCTCCTAGCTAGCTGTACTGTGTCGGATCGATCGGACAATGTTCTGGCCATGCTATGTGTTTTGAACAAGCGTCAACAAGAGTCCCGCTAGGAGACCCGTCAACAAGGCCTGCCAGACAGCCGCGAGTTGATCCAGCTGAGGCTGCTCGGTCTGGAATGCCGACGACAGCGCTCCCGTAATATCTAGTGCCTCACCGAACTCGGAGCTGACCACCAGGTCTGTTGTTCTCCCTGTTCCCGTGAAAAGCGCCTCGGACTATCAGGCGACAACCGAGAGCTGTTTTAACAAATCCTCATCTGGAAAGAGGACCAGATCAGCCCAGCCATTGCTGCTACTAGCTGAGATGAAGAGGATAATATTATCAGGTCCACCGTCCCGTATGATGGCGTTCGGTGCCCGCTGCTGTCCAACTGGCGCGTAGTTAGCCAAGTACATGTCTCACCACGCAATGTCATCATAGATTCTCACTATGGCGACGACTTGCTTATCAGCGTCGACAGAAGCGGACGAAACCGCTTGGACGAAACAATACACGGTCCAAGCGGTTTCAACATCCGGAAGTGGGTTAAAAATTCCAATAGAGTGATGGCAGAGCGGGGAATAGGTGCCAGAAATGTGGTGAGACACCTAACTTGATACACGGGACCAACAAGAGAGGATAGGAGGTTCACTCGGTCCTGCACCCAAATGTGTATCAACAAGTACCGGATCTGAGCTGCGTGATGATGATCAAGATGTCGAACAGCGAGGTGCTCCAGAAACTGCGTGGATTGCTCCAGATGGGGGAGCTGTCAGACGATACTGATAAAAGATCAGCCAAACGCACTGGCGATGATCTGCGAGACGGAGCAATTGTTTTGGACTTCACATTGCCGCGAGGCAACTACAGTCGGCACTCGTCCAAGTGTCCGCAGGTTTACCGGTAGTGCGATAAGCAAGACGATTACGGCGGCCACGGTCCGGGCCAGGGTGACAATAAGCGATACATCAACTTAAGCCAGTCCAGCGACGATACGGATCAGTGAGGTGATTGATCGAAGCAACGGGACTGCGGTGCGTACGAATGCCGTTCGCTGCTTGCATTTTATATCGAAGGGGAGCTTAGGAGCGAAGCCGGACCATCCGGACGGAGAAGACGAGTGTAACTGCCAGACAGAATGGACAGGTACAAGCCGCCACAATCTCAGTACGACCCACGGCCAAGTTAACAGTACTCGACGTACTAAATAGACAACGAACCGCCAGTGAGGTGAGGAAGCCGAATCGGTGTGCGATAAATCACCGACGGGCAGGGCTTTAACTTTTGACCACCACACACCACCATTCACTAGCCAACTGTGAATCATCACCGTTCACTAACCAACTGATCAGATAACGTGACGAGAGAGATACCGAATATCGTGAATAAAGCGTTTCATAATGGGACAGCTGTGCGCTGGAAGCCTGACAACGTTTGACCATTGTTTGACCATTGAATTTAGTCAGTGTTTTGCCTAATATTTTTACAGATTAGCTAATTGTTTACTAGAAATTTACTTGCAAGTATTAAATTAATGTTTTTTTATGTTTCATTTCTTTGCAGGGTTCACAGAAAAATGGACTACAGTGTGTGATTCTTCCGTGGTGTCCGCAACCAAAAGCGAATCTCGAACAAGTGTTTATTAGTGTCAGCAGAGCAGTGCTGCGACCGAATCAATTGCGAACTTCTCTTGTAGGAACAGTGAAAAAACCTGAGAAAAAATGTTACGAAACACGTGAACAGACTGCAGGTGAACAATCTGTCCAAACGAACACAAACCAACCAGTTGTTCAACGAACTTTCCATATCCACTTCAGCTCTGCGGTTCCACAGCAGGCAGCAGGACCCCAATGCTGTTTGGCACCCACAGTGTGAACACCGCCGAGTGAAGCAATGGAGAAGAAGCTGTCATCTGGAAAACCAGCGCCACATCGCACCTTCGAGCCAACCCGTCACTTACGGAGATGATGGAAATGATGCCACGTTCTTGGTGGAAGACAGCATAGCTGCATAGCGCCTTGGCAGCACCACGGTGTGCAACCTGAGAGAGAGAGAGTGAGACACGGTGGGCTGCAATAAATCTGAGAAACAAATTTAATTCCACCACGCTCCATCGTGAAGTGCGCGTTCGCTCGTGAACATCGTGCAGGTGATAGAGAAAACGTGAGATGGAATTCAAGAAACCCCCGAATAAAGTGCGCCGATTTGTGGACACCGCGACGTGCAATTTGTGCCTTTTTTTTTTTCTTCTTTTGCTTGCCCCAGAATTGGACTGTTGAAGAGGTGGAACACGTAGAGAACAGTGCCACAAAAGATCACTAGCCACTAGGTGGCACACGAGTTCCCAGAGGATCTGAATTAATTGGTTCATTGTTTTCGTCTTTCTTTTTTCGTTTCCGGTACCACCGGCCAAAAGGAAAGGAAAATTGTGAGTGTGCATAGTGAAGGATGTGGCGCCTCCATGGCAGTGTGCAGTTTGGAGGTTTGAAAGTGCGGCCATACTTCTGAGTCAGTGAGTGAGTGAACTTCGTGGTTTTATCTAATACATAAAATAGGATAAGGAAAGGTTCAACGCAGCGTAGTGTCTGTGTGTGTACATGTGCAAACTTCAACAGTTAAAGTTCAATTGTAGTGTAAAAAGTTTACCAAAAAAAGTTTAATCAAGTGCAAAGTGCTTAGCGAACCTTCCGAATGCCAGCCAACCGTTCGGCGCGTGTAGATATCGGCTATCGGCTCTAGGAGGGGTACAGTAGCAGTTGTTACACAGAATAATCAATTATTAAGCCTACCGTAGCGTAACCGTACTTATCAACGCAACCAAGCAAAAAAAAAAAATTATCATCTAGTGTGTAGGAGGTGTTAAAAGTCCTTGTCCCTGTAAATTCCAAAACCCTGTTCGATATGGTCTACAAGCGAGTGAAATGCACGCCGTTTCAACGCTTCTGTACAGCTGTAGAGTTAAATTTTAGCAATCGCTAGTCGGTGCATTCCAACACCTCCGTAAGGTATGCCCCTGCAATCATCGTACCCCATAACAGTAAGTTGAGTTTGCGCAACCGGCAAACCGCGTTAGGAGCAATACCGCACGGCGCGTGCGGACGACCCCAAAACAACCAAACAACCCCCGAAGAAAGAGCAATCGAAAATGACCGATGCAACAACTCCCAATGAAGGACAAGGTGAGTGAAGTGGATCCTGATTGGTGCTGACCATGGTACTCACTCCTGTTCCGGACCGCGGTTGTTAATAATATGGCATAATTGTGTTCACTTAGATTGGCGATGCGTGAAAATATTATCCGATTCGTTTTCGGCAATAGGCTTGCCTTTTAATTACGAACACCGAACTCTAGCGGTCGGTTAATGAATTATGCCAAACATCCGGTGGATAGGAGAGATAGGATTTGTGCTCCGATCGGGGCAACAAATATGCTAATTCGGAGTCCGAATTTGCACTTTATCGATCGATCGAACCAATCTGATAATACTGAGGCAAAACATTATTTCTTTCAACATTAAAATAATTTAAATGCTGAAAAGTGCCCCATTTGGATACTCGAATTCGATTCCGTCTAGCCCCTGATTGTAGGGCGCGTTACGGTAGGAAGTTAAAATGGACTGACATCACTTCACACTGCAAGTGGTCGAACCGCGATAACTGATTGCGCACTGATTGATCCTATTTAGCACCATTTAGTTCCAGTGCGTGAAGCAAAAAAACAAAATATCAATTCATGCTGGCCAATCGCATCGATCATGCGGGGCCTGTAAAAGAGCGTATAATGCTACGATACGAACTATAATTCATTTCACAATCGGAAATCAAGCGGCCACCGCACCGAACGATGACGAATGTGCAATGCCGCGAATGCTGGGGATTGGAAGGATTTTCGTTGCGCATTTTTGCCTGTCCGTTTTCAACGCTGGGACTCACGCTGGTTCACGCTGGTCACCGTTTGATGTTGGTGTGCGTGTGGTTTGTGGGAGTTTTTGGGTGAAAAAAAGAGTGAACAAAATTGTCACACACGTGAAAGGATTGCACTGTAATGGATTCCGATTCTCCATTACGCGCTTCATTGGAGGTCGGTGGCCATTTAGCGATCCATCGTTCGAGCGAGCGGTTTTGCATGTGTGGCTTAGCTCATCAGTCGGAAAATGCGGATCAGCTGCGATGGGTATTAAAATGGAATTTTACGCGCAACTGTGGCGGTGTGTCCTTTGTCTTTTTGCTTTGCGTAGTTCGTATTTTACGCATGGTCTGAGCGGGGATTGAATTCACAGTTTTACGGATCCAGACTAACACCAGCAAGCTGTTGAGCAGCCCATGTTTTTTTGTATTTACTTTTGAAAGCAACCAAAAGTCGAGTAAGCCAATACGTCGAGTAAGCCAAAACGTCGATATGTTAATCAATTTTAAAATAAATATCTACCGAAGTACCGTAGATTACGGGTGTTAAGACCCTACATCTATTAAGACCCCCTCCTTTTTAGATCAAAAATTTAAGAAAAACCTAAATTACTTTAATTTTATTTTTTAACGACTTTTTTATAACTCATTCGTCATAGAAGTTATGAAATTCTTCAGTCTCAAACGTATCTTCTGTTTCCAAACATTGATCAACCAGTTTTCTAGCTAATTCTTCCGTGTCATCATCATCTGTGTCTGAGGAATCACTTTGGGGAAAAATAGCACCATCCTCTGAGCCATCTAATGCATTACTAATACCTGCTTTTTTAAATGATTTGATGATAACATCTTTCTTGATGGCATCCCATGAAGTTTTCACCCACTGGCAGACTTGTGAGATTGTTGGCCTCTTCAACAGGCCTGATGGAGTTAAGTTTGCATCAGATTCACACATCCATTTGGTCCACTTCTCCTTCATATTTGCCTTAAAAGGTTTATTGATACTGATGATATCAAGAGGTTGCCTTATCAAACCACAAGTCCATGCCTTGCTGGTCCATCCATGCTTTTGAATGAACATGAATACTCCTGTGGGGATTTTGTCCTTAGGCAGGGTTTTACGTTTGAAGATTAAAAGTGGAGGCAACTTGGTGCCATCAGCCATGCATTAACCGGTTAATCCAGCAAGCCGAGTCGCTGGCTACACCTATTAAGACCCCCCTGGATTTTAAACTGATTTTTTTCTGCAAAAAGGTGGATCTTAATACCAGTAATCTACGGTAATTTCTTTAACAGTAGATGTACCATCGTTTTCAATAGGGTGGAGGTGAGCCATACGTGATTTACTTTTTCCTGTGATTATTAAAAAACGACTTGATATGTTTCGACCTTCAAAGGTGCGCTCAAGACATTTTTTATTAAAAACAATTTTGGTCAAATGTCTACCACGGCTGGCTTAACAGTAGCCCATTAGATCGACCTATTTTTGAGTAAATTTTCGATTGTCTCTGGCCCTATCTCGGCAATAGCAATTCGAATTTGCGTCTGAAGCGTAACTGTTATAACTATTGACATAACTATTAAGTAACTGTTAGCATAACCACCGAGTTGGAAATGAGCTTTAATGGAATGAGATTTCAAATATCGCACCGCTTGAGTTGAAGACCTTCCACTTTGGAAATTAGTTTTCCATATTTGCCAATTTTCCTGTTTTCCATATTTGCCAAAACTGTTTTTCATAAAAAAGTAAAATAAAAGTTCAAGCATCGAAAAATATTCAGCCGGTCAAAATGGCCGGTGTGGTATATCTAGTGTTAAAAAACCAGCGGATGAAGCGGTCGATTTTTTGTAAGTTTTTGGCATTTAGGATTTTTTTATAAACTAGTTGATTGGAACTGGAAGAGAGAATAATTTTAAATTGTTTGCGAATTGTTCAAAAAGCCACGCTTTGATCTGACACCCGAAACTGAACAATTGGAGCAGTTTCGAGCAGTTTTGCTAGAGTTCGAGCAGCGATAGTTTTTTGACCAGTCTTTTATCTCACACAAAAAGCGGGAACATATTAAAAGGCGAAAAGAAACCGTGTTGTGGTTTTTCCAGGAAAAGTGATCAAAAACCACATACCGTGTCCTGCTCATGTTGATGCGGATTTTTATTACCATCGGATTGAGCAGTCTCACGGGACGCTTATGAGGCGGTACCCAGGAGCACGTGGATAAACAACCTTAACGCTGACGTTAATTGTGGGCTCGAAAGCGCACGGCCCGTCCATCAATCGTAGAAACATTTTTATCTTCCGCAATGGTTTTCTTTCTCACCGCGCTTAAGTGGCACACCCGAGTTCTACCGTCTTCCCAGGCCTCACTATCTCATGCATTAGCAACGCCTCGCTCCCCCAATCTGCGATCTGCGCAGCACTGACTGGAGAGTTTTAGAGCCTTCCCAAGGTGGCAACGGACCGGCAGAGCTTTGATCTTCTGTAGCCCTGTGTCTCTCTCTTTCTTGCTCGCTTCCTGCACGTCCTGTGGCTGGTTTGTTGATGTGTAAAGTTATAAGCGCATATGTCGTGGCAGAGCGCCAGGTAGTCATGGCTCGTAAACGAAGATCTAAATCTTGGTTCAATCTTGCCGAGCATCCCGGGTTACCATGACGGGTGCTTCCATGTGAAACCTCCGATGCCTGGCTGCGTTGTACGTTTCTCAATAATTTATACCCGAGATTGCTTTCTCGAATGCGTTCTTGAAGTCGGTGGGTTCCGTGCCCTCATCACGCACCACGGGCGTATGTTTTGGCTTTTCCAACCAATCTAGGTCAGGCCGGAGGCTTTCAGGCCGAGGATACTTTGCATTCGGATGCTTCACCTGAACAACCGGTGAATGGGCGGATTTAGGATCACGATTGTTGATTAAAAAAAAGGCGAACATTCCAGAACGAGCTCCGAATTCTCACCTTCACTGCCCATTCTCAGCACAATCTTGCGGGTCGGTAATAAAAAAGTAATTTCTAGCACAGTAATTGCGGAGGAATGGGTTCAGGCTCGGTTTCGATGTTTGTATGAAAACAAAACTCTGCCACAGCTTCTTCAAAAGCTCAATCCGGTTCCGGTTCAATCCGGAGCAAGTAGCATACTCCTGTATCGACGGGGCCATTTTTGGAAGTTCTGGGAATGTTTACGCCTTCGATGGCCATAAGCAGTGGTTTGGAAGTATTGTTTCCTTGGTAAAGCATGAGGTAAGAGGCATGTACGAAGATCCTCCCGGGAGCCCAGATGCTGGCGTGTGAAGACATTATTTTTACGATGACAGGTGAAGATACGAAAAACGACCCTGTCCGACATTGTCAGCATCAGCATAATAGATCGATAAATTATCGCACCACGAGCGCACAACACCGACGGCAGTAGACGGTGTTTGGCGTCTGTCTCGGTGTGGATTTTTTTGGGGTCTAAATATAGACATGAGCGGTTTCCGGTTTGCATTAATGCGACGCCATGTTTTGCTCAACAAGAATTGGCGATGTCATGCAAATTATTACAAAACGGCTCTCTGTTACAATGAACTTTCTCCGTCAGGAACGAAACTTTATCTTGGTTCGCACTGTCACGGGTGTATGACGCAACAGGATTTCGCATCGCCTACTGACGTTGGCGTGTGTTAATGGCTTTGGAGAATAAATTTAATTTCATTAGCTAACTATTAATATGATTTCTTCGGAGGTTTCTCCTTTGGTAACGCAATTAGAATCAGGCAATTTCGGCGTGAAGTGATGCGGATGCTCGGTAATGAAAATTTTCTCACCGGCTCAGTTACGTTATCGGTAACAGACGTACCGTAAGAACTGAACCTTACGAGCCATCATATCCTATCGTTGCAGTTGCAATGTACAGCAGAAAACTTGTTTGAATCTAATCATCAAAAACTTTATCCATCCCTGAGATGTACCATATTTTAGGAAAAATTACTTACATAGCAGCGACACATAATATGAACGTGACTTTATTTCTGAATGTGTACAGTTAAAATCATAAAACAATAAGAATTGAATCTGTCCAAAACACTGACGTCATCAAACGCACAAGATATTTCCCAAGCCTACTAGGCTTACACTTTTACTCAATCGTTTAACCAGCAAACTAGTTCTCGGAATCATTTTCAAGCGTATGTGGATAACTAAGAACTTTACATAATTAAAAAATTTAAAACAATTGTCTAACGGCCATAAATGAATCACAAAAAAATGGTTTATAGGTTGTGTGGGATACACAGTACATTGAGTGTCGTTTAAAGAGACCTTCATCATTTTGCCAATAACAGAGCTATCAAAATGGGAAAGATGAATTTGTTTCGATTTAACAATGAACTTAATCTTAAAATACCATGTGTAAAAAAAATCAAAACCCTCAAAGTACTGAATCGATAAAAAATCGGTTCATTTTTCAACACCAAGCCCGGCAGAACCCATTCTGATTACCCATTTGTCCGGTGTGGTCGTAGTTCCGTATGAAATCGAAAGCACTGTGGCTCGCATGCTGTTTGTTACCGACCACAACGGCCGGGCTACCCAGCAACCCGGAAAATGGACAGAAAACATCCTTTCTTCCCACACGGTCTACGGTTCAATTGCGCCGGATTGGGTCCGACTGTTGATTACAAACGCCAGGACTAGATGGACCTGGTCCTTTTAAGCTAGAGCGGTGAATTCAACAATCCCGGAGCAACTGTGATTTTGAGTGATTTTCCCCACAGATGCACAGATTTTGGGAACAACTTTAAGCTCATCAACAGTACAATGGCAATATTGTGTTTGGCAATAAGAAAGAAAATGTTTCAATATGTTGCTGTGAAAACACTGATTATATTTCTTCGTTGGCGTCTATAGCAATCAATCTCTACGCCGTGACCGTTATGCTCCCGTGTGCTTGACCAGCGCTGGTCGATGTTTAGAAAAATGTTGTTTACTTCTTAATTCTATCGTACGGTTGATTGGAGCAATTGTTTGCTTTTGCGTTCGCTCCGCTCCGTAATCTCATTGGAACTGCCGATAGCCGACGCCGGAAAACTGGCCGGAATGCTCGAACGGAACGGACTGGCGACTCGGAACCGACCATGGATCGCTTCAAATCGATGGTGTTTTCGTGTTAGTGGGTTTTTATTTTCCTCTCACAGATTTACGTCACGCCGGTGATTTCGATTTGCCAGGGCACGACGCTGTTGGAAAACTCGGTACACTCGGGTACCTAGCCCAGTGGACTAACGATTTGGATTGACCGGGCAGCATGTTTTCATTTTCTTCGCGTTCGCGTTTTCTCAAACCACAGTTCCAGCTTTCTGATGAACTTTCGGCCTCTCTTGTATGCGGAGCTTAATTCTGGCGCAGTTTTTGGCTCTCTTTCTCTCTCTCTTATGGTCACGTGCTTTTCTCTGTTAGCTTTGAGATTAGGCACGCCAACTAGATTTGGTGCAAATTGTAGTCAATGCCGCTGGGTTTATGGGCACACATTATGAAGCAACTCAGCAACTCTATGCTCGGTCGGTCCCGGCACATGGAACCAACGTCAACTGCGCCAGCTGGCGAAGGAGCCCACCGGCGAGTTAAGTAAAAATTTGTGTCATCCAAACGGTTGAACTGGAGCAGAAGGCAGCGAGAACGGTCCCACCAGATTAGGCCCTAGAACAGCCCCCGGGGAGCTCGTGAAAGGGCAACCGATGGGTAAACATATAAACAGCGTAAACTTACGAATGACGACCAACGATGACGGCTAGAGCAACAGTCGAGCGACACACGAAAATGGCGAGCATCTGCTCCGGATTCGGGTCTGGTTTTTCGTGACTTTATGAAAGTTTATTCACATTTTATGCAAACGCACAAACACGACGGTGTTTGGTCACTGCGCCGCTCTGTGTGTCTTGACTTTTCGGCACGAGCAAACTGTGCCCGCCGGCCGCGGTTGCACACGAACCCGGTGAGGATGACACTAGACCAGTCCGAGGATTCTATTTTATCGTTCTATACCCCCGGAAGGGACATCTGGTGGCTGGCTGGGGTATGTTATGCGTCTTGCAGACATTCTGCGGTCCAGTCAAGCGAATCGATCGTCGAAAGCGTGCTTAAATTAATGACTCATTTTAAAGCGTACGGTTTGGTGATGAACTTAATTGGCGGTGTTATGACTTTGTACATCAGGCTACATATTTTTAGTAGTAGTCAATGGTTTCCTTTGGAAGGAAAATTTTGTATCAAAGCAGAGTTGAAATATATTCGATTGGCACGACGACGCGCAGAGATAAATTGATGGTGGCACACTAATTCCCAACCAAATATCTTCTAACAAAAATGTTCAACGCAAAACATAGCCACTGCACAAATCACAGTAGGCGTGATGAAACTGTAAAAATGATACTTTCACCGACCAAACCGAACAGCGGTTCGTTGGCTCAGCTTAGCCCAGATTGCTTTTAATTACACTTTGGACCGCTACCGAACCGCTGCTCTTGCTAAATCAATTTGCAAATAATTATGTTGCAGCAACCGACAGAGACCGACAATTGGAACCGAACCGACGAGAAACCGTGGGACAATTTTCCAAAAGCGCTGCGCTATTGACGTCGGCACAATTGTGCGCTGATTACCGGCGTTACGGCCCATTACGGTGCGTGAGCATCTAAAACGATTGTTTAAGCTTTAATTTCATTAGTCCCTCGACCGCACTCTGGCCGCACAGTTTTTTTTTTTCGGTGGAAGTCCATTGTATGCTGAGTCTACCGGAGTCCATCATGCAGCTCGGAGCGCACTTCGCAGGAAGGTCCGAAGCATGTGGAGTTAGGAGCCCCACCACTGACCATCATGGCCTGAGGGGGGGGGGCCGTGATGAAGTACGAAATATTTTATGAAACAGACCGCTGGACGGAGGCGCAGCGACTACCGGTGGTGGTGGAGCCAGCAGGCAGCCACGTGACCGAGCCTTCGAAACGGCTCCGCCAGTGGTCCTCGCTGTTCGCAGGGACGATAGGCGCGGGGTGCAACTTTTTGGTATTTTGAATTTATTTATTAATCATACTTATTACTTTGGGAAGTTAATCTTGTGCGGCCGCCCCTGGATGTAATTGAAACAGATGAAGAACAACGACGGCCCCGATCACGGACCCAACGACGGGGGGGCTTCGTTTGGCCTTCGCTACCGGCTGGTTTCTACGGCACACCGAGGACCGAAGGGCCCACGGCGTTTACCGGCATTTTGCAACATATTATCCACCGCTAAGAAACTTTTATTGCGAAGTTTTGTTCGGATTTTCATCGCGTGGAGCATCAGGCGTCTCCATCGGGACGGTCATCGGAGCACCTATCCTGACGCTAGTCTGTTTTAATTGAGCGTGAGGCATAAAATGCGCGTCAGCCATGATGCAATTGCCGGAAACATTTTGGGACATTTTGGCTGCGCAAATTGGGAAGCATTTTACGGACACGTGTTTTCGTTCCCAGCAACGTTTTCTATGCTCGGCTCACCGAGCGTCGGAATGGCGCATAAATCGTTCACGCAATGTTAATTACGATAACGAGAAAGTGGCTGCGTACCTTTTACGTGCCTTCCACCGGCCAAAGTAGAACAATAGATAGAAAGGAGTGTTTAGCGATAGTCACAAAACGATTAGCCCTTCGATGCGGCACCAGCGAAGCGGGCCCCAAGATGGAACTTAATCTTTTTGTCGTTCGCGCAAAAGAAAATGTCCCAGCCCCTGACGGTGTCCTTCGTAGGATTTTCTTCCGTCTTTTGGAATGGAAAAACGACACAACAGCGGCCCTTACCCAAACAAATTAAGTTAACTTTTGGTATCCTTATCAAGCCTCCCTGGCGCAGGACCGCCGACCCTCACCAGGGGGCTGGTGTGTGAAGATAAGCTGTTTCACTTTTCACCGCCCGCTTTTGTCTTGGTAGTAGCTCCGAAAAGGATTTCCACAATCCTTTGTACTCTTGAGGCGCTTTTTTGTGGCGAGCCCGGCTCTCGGTGCCATTCCGCGAAGGACACTTTCTGGAGGGAACCATCCTGCCGTGCAGCAAATTGCTTCGGTTATCTATTTGCTTGCCGGAACGGAAGAATATTATCGCTGTTAATCATTCGTGAAGAGTGAAAAATTTGCTTAAACCTTTCCCCGGTATACTTTTTCGGGACGGTCCTCGGTTGAGCGGGGAAAAATGTATTTTTTTCATCATATTTACATCGTGCGTCCCGGTGCGCTGTTTGTGCAACTTTATGTGCACACGGCGCACAAGATTCGTTTGTGGTAATTGATTGCGAGCTTCTCCGGGGTTGTGCTTTATTCGTTATTTGTTTGCTTCTCAACAACAGCGACCGCCGTGGATGCGGTTCGATGTTGATTGCTTTGCGTTTAATTAATTTTTGGCTCCAGTTTGGCAAAACTTTTTCATTTCGGTTTTTGGGCTCATATTTATGTTTGCGCTTCTCACTCAACCAACGGAGCTCAAGCGAAGCCACTCAACCGCTGCCGGCAGGGTGCGAATTAATCTGTGTTATACGCGGCGAAACATACTCCCTTTGGAGTGGCTCCGTTGAATTGGGCCCGGAGCATTTCAAAGAACGGCCCCTCGGTTGGTCCTGGCTGCGTGTGTTTAGAGGGCTGCGTGCGAACATACATATGAAACGCGGTTCACGAGCGGTTACCTTCAGCCGTACCATATTATAACGCCGGTTCCTTTGGGCTACCTCCCCACGCCGGACCGGACCATCGGAGCGTAGCCGGAGCGGCGACCGTGAGCCGGAAAAGCCGCCCACCCGACCGCTCGCACGGAAAGTTGGTTTTTGGCGAGCTGGGGGCGCAAGATAAAATCTTAATTTCTGTTTTATTTATGTTCGCATGATTCGCGGCCTCGGGGTCGCGGATCGTCGGCCGACACTTTCCTTCGGGCCGTCGGAAGCGCTTTCGAACAATGTTGGCGTTTGGTAGCGTGTTTCTCTATAAATGTTCGAAAGAGTAAAGTTAAGGGGCACAGAAAGGCCGCTGGGCGCTCTAAGGAGAGCGAAGAACGCCGAAGCCGAAGAATTTTGTTATTTTCAGAATGTTTCCGTTCTGTTCGCACTTTGGATTAACAATGTTGTTCAAGTGCATTTTTTAAACATTTTAGGAATATGTCGAATATTCAATCACTAGTTTTCTACGCAAAGCACGGCTTCGGAGGGCAGTAAAGCAGTGTGTCCTCAAGCCTGCACCTTTCGTTCCTTCCGCTACGACATTCCTTAGCACCCCGATGGCATCCGGGTTGAACCTTCGAAAGTACCGGAGCACCTCCGGAGGCTCCGGAGTTTGAAAAGTATCCGCAAAACCGGTGTTCATTCGAAATGCTTCACTGGACCGGAGACACCAACGAGGAAAGAGAGAAGAAAAACGGGTTCACAAAATCGATACCCGAGCCGATGCTGTGAAAGTTCCCCGGAAAGTCACGGGCTTTACACTGTTTTCGAGCTGCAAATGGGTGCCCCAGCCCGTTTCCGATCGCAAACCTCCCGCCGAACACCTGAGTGTTCCGGGCCCACATTCCGGTGCGTGTTTTGAATTGGAAGAATTTTTGATTAAACCCTGCGGCTCCCCACGCCCAGCCGGCCAGAGTGAAGTTCTGACGTTCGGCGGATTGAAGCAGTGGGAATCGAATTTTTCCGGACAGAGACCGGCGCGTACGTGCGTGCGATTTCCTTCGCGCAGCCAAAAAAGCTGGGGAAATGAATTAAAAAGCTCCAAGACATGCGGCACCCTGAGCGCAGACACGAAAACATGTGTTTTTCGGGCGCACCCTCGAGGGCGCGCTTCAGTTGCGGTGCTTTGTTCGAATATTTTCGTCTCTCGCTGGGGACTGTGGTGTTGATGAGTTTTCCGGACCAGCACATGTGTGTCTGTTTCCGGTGCATTAACCTGACTAAAATGTAAACTCCTTCTTGGGTCGTAAAGTTTCTTCGACTTCCAGACACACCCAGTCGGAAGGAATTATTTGTAACTCTTGTAAGTTTTAATTTAACTTTAATTAATTTACGAACGATGAAATGCAACGGTGCGTGTCTTAAGCTGTTTCGGTTTATTTTCCCGCACAGCGTTGGGGATCAGTATGAAAACTATGTTCGCACTTCGTCGAAAACCAGGTGGTGATCGTCCAAACGCTCAAGAAGAATTTTTCACCACGCATTTTGATATGGAAACTGAGGAAAGGAATTTAATTTGAACTCTGGAAGGACTCTGAAGACAATTATGTTCAAATTTTATATGATAAGAATATCTGATAATGAAGCACACATTTCAATCTGCCACCGATTGTTGGCGGCTGCTCACTAATGATGCGACCACAGGAAGGTTGTACAATATCTTATCTTGCTTGGACAGGGACTATTTGGCCGATAGAACATTTTTCTAGATTCGTGCTCGTTTCCCGTTTACGGCAATGACTCAATAGCAGAAGTGTCCTTGCCGTACGCTTTCAATTGTTTCGGAATGAATAAAGATGTTCCGAAAGTTATCCAAACGCCCGCGAACCGTCGGGACCTGGAAGACAAATGAAAAACTGACTGCCCCATCTTCGAAGTCGCCTCGTGGGATGGTTATGAAAAATGCTCAGCCTGAGTTATGAAGCGGTGGCATCCTTGCTTCCCGGCCACCTCGCCGGTTATGCTCGGTGCATCGCTGTTCTGGTGGAGTGTTCTGGTCCGCGCCTGCTTGTCGCCGCCGGTGAACTTTTCCTAGCACCCACCAGCGCGGGCCAGCGAGGCGAAGAACAACAGGGCGTAAAATGACACAATATTTCGCTCTCCCGGCCATGTATCTCGCATAAAGCACGGAAAACATAACAGAATAAAATGAACGGAAAAAAAGGAAACGTACAAAACGAACCATAATGGAGAAAGCATAAATCAGTGATTCTACTTCCCATTCGGCCCCGCGGCCATAACGCATGCCCTGAGCAGCGAAACTTTCTCAACAGCACGGAGCAGGGAGCAATTTATCATTGGACAGCAATTTTCGGAGTGATCATAGCATTTCGCCAGCCCCACTCCCGGTTCTAGGTATGACCACCAACTCGATGCCCCCACAATAGATTGCTGTTGCGAATCAAGCAAACAAACACGTTGAACGGTTTGTTGCTGGTGTTAAAGATGACATGCAAATGACGGGAGCTTTCAAAATCATCGCTTTTTTGTTTTTCCCATCTCGTACGTTACGCTCATTACTGTCAAAAACTTGAAACCGAACACAAAAAAGGAAAATTTCGTCGAATTAATGAAGTTGCGCCCTTAATTTTGTGTGTTTAATGGTAATGTCAGTGGCCAATGATAACGCACCAGATAATGATGCTGTCACTCACTCACGTAGGGTGTAAGATAATGTTTCGTTGTTTTTTATATTGTTGTTTTTTGCTTCCGTACATCAATAAGCCGGCCAATCGATCAATCAATCAACCGGGGAGGTCTTGGGAGCTTTGACCAAGTTCCCAATTGTTTTTTTTGTGCCGCATTGTTTCTTCTTATGTATATGTTTTAACCACCGTCCTCTTAGTCTGGAAGCTTTACTCGGACTTTTTTTCCACATGAGGTTAATTCCACAAATTAATTTGACCATTGGCATTTAAGATGAAATTTTCGTCCATTTTCACTTTTTATCAAGCACATCACTCTGGGTTTTTATGTTGACTTTGTTCAATCGAGGAGCATTTTCATTCTTATAATACCAAATAAAGCGATCTAAATTAAGGGAACATTCCAAAACTCGTCACAAGTTTCCGAACTCTCTTATAAAACAACGCGATTTCGTTTGGACGCAAAACATAAGGTATGTTTATACGCAACTTTATGTTCCTTCTTTTTGTTATCTTCCCCAACACTTACTGTTGTTTGGCCACCCTTTTCCGAATCGGACAGACCCGTGGTCCGTTTGTTCAACATTTCCTTTCTGGTGGAGCAAGTTTCCCAAAACAAATGTCCCGCTTCGTCCGCAGTTCGCGGTTTTTGGGTTTCCGGCCGATCTTAGGGCGGAACCTTTTAACATAAAACTGCGCCATGTTGGCATGTAGCCTAAAACTTCAACGAACACAGAACACGAGTGAGAGAGAGATAGAGAGAGAAGAGAAGGAAAAAACAACCATTCGCTTTGCATCCGGTGGCCATTTCTAATCTGCTCGTCACCTTGCACGGGGGAGCGAATAAGGTGGCGAGATCCTAATCCCAAACCACAAGGGTGCGTTTTCTTTGGTCGGTTTTGCGTGTAAGAAATTCACGGCGCAGAGTTTGGAACGTTTTTTCATTCCCCTTTTTTGTCCGACTTTAACCGGATCAGGGCAGCCGACTGTGGCTGACGTTGTGTGTTCTTTGGCACCCTGGCCCAATTCAGGAAGGGGTCCTGATGGGCTTGAGTAAGAAAATCAACAAACGGGAAATACTTCTTCGGTCTAACTTTTCATCCGTGCCGGCAAGGGAGATGGATGAGGCCACCACCGACCTGGAATGAAACTGAACGATGGGATCAAGTCGACAAAAACCCAGAGCATTGCGTTGGCCTGAAGCCACTGCCTCCGGCATCTGTACATCATATGGTAGGAGAAACATCACTAACACCGTGGTCACAATCAGAAGACTAGCACGCGAATCCGATGAAGCCATAGTTTTCGGCGAACCAAATTCGGGTAGTTCACCGAACAGCCGGAAGCGAACGAAAGCGGCATTAAAAAGTATCCTTCAATCATTTTTGATGTGCTCCTCACAAGCTCCCTTTCCATCGTCGTCGTCACCGATCCCATGTCGTGGCGACCGTTGACGTTACGCGATGGATTGGCGAAACACAAACTTTGAGGAAGTTTTTTTTTGGCCCAACCGCCCCTGTTAGGGGAAGTCCTGAGGGAGCGCGCGGTGGCACACCCGAAACACGGAGCGGGATGATAATCCTAAATACATATTTTGCTTGCCGTCACCATCGAGCAAAAATGTTTTGGCAACCTCGCCCGTTCCTGATGTCAATCCGAGGGCCGAGACTGTCGCTCTCCGGTGAACGGTTCTGCGTATCCTTCGAGGAATCGGGTTCGGGTAGGAACCGACTACCCCTCCCCTCCAAAAAAAGCACGGAAAGTTGAAAGCGAAACTGTAACACGGGTGAGTTACTTCGGGAGAGCTGTCGGCTGCTTGGGAGCAAGGTTCGGAACTGGAGCCAATGAGTGACAAGTGCTGAAGACGACGATGATGATGATGATGGTGATGCTGGGGGGGCGGCAAATCAAATCAGCTGGTGTGGCACACACGGACACACTTTGCCCGTCGATGATAAACTGGCGACGGTAAGCCGGTGTGACTGTTTGACCCTTTTCACAGCATAAGTCAATCGGCCTTTGAGATTGTGACAGGGCGCCTGGTGATGAATTGATGTGGAAAATGGTAGAAAGTTCGGGGGAACGGAGACGCCAACGCTGTTTGAACTGTCTCCATAATTTGGATACCGGGTTTTATCCGGCTCTAGATTAATAGTTGTTTGATTTGTTTAAATTACAAACAAATTGACTTCCTACTCGTTTATCGTTCGACATTAAAACAGGATTTCCGGAGCTTGGAACATTATCATTCCGTTCCGAACTTTGTTTGACAATGATTGGAACTATCAATTATTAAGAACAATTCTAATACGGCACAATCTGTTCTTTACAAATTTATAATTAATCAATCCTTACGTTTAGCACATGAATTGCGTTTGCAAATTTACAATTTTTATGGTAATTTCGTTCGAATCTTCGAAAAACCCAACAAAAAGCTGTGCCAAAAACATGGGCCAATGACTGTTTTATCAGAACCTTCCACAAGTTGACTATAACCGTGCGGTTTACTAAATAATTGAATTCGTTAATTGTGTTCAACGACAGGAAATATTTGTTACTCAATCGTCTGATAAAGATAATGCGTCATTTTATGAAACCTTGCCATTGTATAACACACCACAAAAAGGAGCAAACTGTATCAGCTCATAAAAATACGATCGAAACCGCACACCGTGGCGGTTTCGTGCCCGCCGTAATCGCACTTTGGCCAGGGCCGATCCGAGCGCCACCGTCGTCATCATCAATCAGTAAATCATTGACGTTATGCATTCGTTCCGTGCCATAAAGCTGTCTCGCGATGAAGCTGACCTCGTTTCCGTTTTTTATGCATTAACCCGTGAGAAAGAAGGAAAATACTCACAGACCCAGCGGAAGCAGCAGGAATCGTTACGGAACGCCGGTTGTGATAGTAAATAATAAGGATGATTTTTATATTTTCCCTTATCGAATTTCCCATAACATCGGTGCGCTATGCCGTTCGGACCATGTCGGCAAGGTGACCCGCACCATATGAGCACGGCGGGGCGTGTGTCAGGCTGTTTCCCACCCGGCACCAGCCGCAGACAGTGCGAAGGATTCGTTTAATTCGTCGTATCTTCTTCTTCCGTTTTATTCCGACCCCGACGCAGAAATCGCAGTTCTCAGAAAGTGCTCCGTACATTTCACGACCAACTCACGCGCACACGGCCACAGTATGTGGTGGTATGAAAAATTCAATATCGTCCCCATTTTGTACGGTACATTGAGTTTTACGTTGCGGTAGCTACACATATATTTTGCTTTCGATATGATTTTTCTCCCCAAACCGGAATGAATTGACAGAAGCCGAAGCCATCGGGTAGGGATCGGGTTGGTAAAAACATACGAGACGAGACCCGGTAGCCGACCTCAAAAGCCACGGTAAATCGCGCTCTTTCGTGAGCAAACAGGATTCAGGCTTTTCCGGTCGCAAGACAGGGCCGAATGGCAGAGGTTAGGTGAAAATCGGGAAAGCGCATTAGAAACATATCGTTTGCCAGAGCACGTTTTGCGTCTTGTTATGCTTTTTTCGTTCCTATATTTTGGCATGCTTCTGGGAGATGATCAGAATCATGAACATCACTTTTTTCGCAACGGGAAGGGTTATGCTGTGGTAAAGCTGCGAAGCAGACAGCAGTCCCAAACGGAAGGCTGTTGCTCTGGCAGTTTGATGCTGGCAGTTCCCTTTTGCCCCCCCTTTCGAGAAGCTTTGGGCAATTTTTCGGGATAATAATATGTATGCGCTTCGAGTTTCGAGGGTGTGTTTTGGGGGTCCTACCGTAAATGCGGTCGAAACCCGCTTTGCGAGATCGAGTGCCCTATAAATCGAGCACCAACAGGCTCGAGTGGTGCTTTTCTGCCCCGATGATGATCGGAGGTTGTTCCTGCTAGTAGGGTTCGTGCGGCCGATTTAACCGCACCGGAAACCGCAGCAAACGGACAGCAATTGAAGCATTATTTTGCAGTATTCGTATGCGGCTCGGTGAAACGATTGAGTAAAGTGCGTCGTCGGTGTCGGTCGGAGGTACCGCTACAATGTTGTGCCTTTCCATTTCATCCCCGGTTGCCAACTCGTTGTGGAAATTATGCAAACAAGTTTAACTGTGAGCAGAGGGACTGTGTACTCAGAACGTTCGAAATTGTGTGCAGAGTGTTTTGTAGTCTACAACATTTTGTGTCAGATTTTCGCACGCTTAGAACGGAAAAAAGGGGTTCATACATCTGGCAAATGACAGCCTTTCCGCTTTCGGGCAGTCATTTCGTCTGTGGCACAAGAAAATTCGATGTCAGCCATCATTAGTTCAACAGGTTCACTGGACAGACACATCACGACAGAGACCCGATAAAATTCACTCCTTTCCAGTGTAACGCACACAAAAAAGCTCACAAGTACTTCGCACTTTTTTCCTTTGCTGTCCGTGATTGTTGCGTGAAAGAAAAATCACCCAAAACGTTCTCCACACGATTTATTCCTGGCGACGAATGCATTAAGATACGGTGGACAGTCAACCGGTTGTAGCGACCGGTGACCCAACCAGTGGCCCCAGTGAATGGGTCGATCTGCGGAAAATAGAGAAAGGCCGGTAGGAAAAGCACAACTTTCACCGGGAAATGTTTATCACGCTTTCGCCTGCCTGCCTGCCGTTTTCCTTTCACGCTATCGAACCAATCAGCAAACGGTGATTGTGTGCGGAAAGGCATTGAAATGTCACTATCGATAGGAGGGCTACTTTAAGGGACGGAATGGGCGAACGAAGCCACCGCTCATCTCATTCCTCGCCGGTCACTTTTCGTAAGATTTTCCATTTCTGTCCACCCCTTTGTACGGTCCCGGTTCTTAGGCCGCCGGAGGAAATAAATGGATAAATAAAACTTCCATCGTGGCAGGCAATGGGATGATGAGGATAGATTACACCATAGGCGCCGCCGTTGAAGGACGTGGCCCGGCACACGCCGGTAGGGGTGGTTTCTTTTTGTTGCTTTAATATTTTGTCAATATATTCCCTTACCACCGTTTACCGCTCGTTGTTTGTGAACGCCCTTATGTGATTTTTGTGCTTGGATTTTTGCTCCGTCCATCGCTGATTTATGGTGGCCACACCGAGGTGGTACAGGCTTCAGCCACACACAATGTCTGAAGCAACATAAACAACACTTTTATCATTAATATAGAATTAACATAGAATAACACAGACTTCTTTTGTAAATACATGAAACATACATGAAATTCGATTGTTATGATTCTATCAGGGGCATTTAAAGGTCAGAGCTGGGGTATTTTATTTGACAAGTCCTTTAATTACTCTACACCGCTTTACTAACTTTATAAATAAATTAAGACTTTAGACTTGAAATTCCGTTAAGGTTAGAATTTTTCCGAACAGCGTGATGGATTTTTCCGAACAGCGTGATGGAATTCAATTGAAAGAACCCAATTAGCATTTGGCCAAATGAAGACACCACTTGGCAACGACGCAATCAGATAGTTAATTGATTGAGACTTCGAATTTCTAATTTTCGATGGCATAAAATGGGTTGTCTTTAAGCAAACCCTCTTTGCCGGCCAATGTCCTTTGGCCATCCTTTCCATGGAAACGTAAAATGTTAAGCAAAATGTATGAGATTTGTAGAACAATGGATAACATAATGGTTTTTATAATAAGTCAGAATTATGTAAGATGCCAACCATTTTGAGTATTTATTCCATGACGGCAAACACAGCGGCTGTTTCAAGCCTCGCTTGCGAAATTCCCTGTTATTCCATTCAATCATAAAAACTATTCGCGCTCCATTGAGCCACTTGGAAGAGCAACTTTCTCGATCTTGATTTCCCCCCCCGACGCAAACTTGGGCGCCGGTTAAGTGTAGTCAAAGTTGGAAATTGTTGTCTACTCGTGGAATCTTTTCCGTGGCATCTTCGAGCGGCAGTTCCCACTCGGAATGCACTGCGTGCAATATGGGGCAGCAGGCTCTATGGCAGCAGATTGGATCCTCATTCTAGACGAATGGCTTAAGTTGCACGGCGAAATTGCATTCTGCGTGTGAAATTGCGGTGACATCGCCCGTCGCCGTTTCGCCGTCCGACAAAGTGGTTCCGAGGACAAGGATTGCAAGGGTTCCTTGGGTGCAAAAACGGGCTTCCTCTGCCAACGAAATGGATACCACTCTCCAGGGGCACACAATCTGGAGCACTGCGGAAAAACGTTCCTAGCGAAGTATGTGTGTGATTGAAAACGTGCCCCAGGGCGCTGCATCCTGTGGGCGGTGGCGTCACGAGATCTATTGGAATGGATCATGGAATGATTAGATTTGGTTTCCTTTTCTCTTATTTACCTTTTTAGTTTATGAAATTTCCCATTCTCCATTCTCTTCCTTTTCTAATTGAATGATTAACTTTAGTGCATACTCTAGCTTAACTTAATCTTTAAACACCGTATTACGCATTGCAGTACAATTAATGTTCATGCAGCTTGTTTTCATGCAATTCAACTTATGCTTGAAGTTTCTGAGAAGGGAAGGAACTGCTTAAAAACTAATCTTAATCATTGACCACACGGATGCATTAATGGAACACGTCGCATTAAGAAGCATAAAAGGAGTGATGTAAATAGGTAAAAAATACGATGAATGCATCACAAAACGTATTGCGTTGCACTGCAGAGGTCAAAGAATGATTTATCACGGAATTCCATAGGCTCCACACAGCTTCCGGCACATTCTGGGCCAGTCCCGGAATGCTGGCAAAATGATATCATCTTTGAAAATTCTCATCTCTTGAAGCGACCTCTCTGTACAAACGGAAAATGAATAAGTGCTCCACACACGAGACTGTACGACTGTCGATAAGCATTTGAAGTTAAATAGAACCGACCACGTTATTCATCTAATGTACACCTTCCGGGGCGTGCCTGGTAAAGTAGGTTGTTAACGAGCTCTTTCTGTTGCTGATCGGAACCCAGCCTGGGTGAAATTTGCGCCCATCGCCGGCAGGTAGATTGAGTGGATGAGAAGTTTCACCTTCCACCTGCGTCAGCCTGCAGCCGGGAGGACAATTTCCTACCGTCCCAAGCGTGTGCCCTGGCGAAAGGCCAAGAAATACTGATAGCTCCTACACCTGTCACCCATGATGAGTGCCATTATCCTGGGAAAGCGAAGGAGAAAGAGAGAGAGAGAAAGACTGTGGCCTGTGTAACTGTGTGGCCGGGTCCGGATCTGCGACAGGAAATAGGAGTCGACAGGCGATGAACTCGAATCGGCGCTTGAATCCTTTTTTCCTCCAAATCACCAGCGACCCCGATATGAGGTGCTACATAATGCCATTGCAGCGCCACTATCAGCTCGTATGTGTTTGCAGCTCGTTCGGTAGCGTACTTCCGTCGGACCCACACCGGATCTCAAGTGTTAGTGGCCCCACGATAAGTTCTTGCAAAGGAAGTTTTCGTGCTGCACGTCTATCGCAGACCTAGTCAGATGGCTGCATAGCGCACACGTTACAGAGGAAATGGAGGACATTTCCAGAACGTACCCAAGGGTGAGACGTTATCAAAAGAAGGTGACTTCGCGCAAAAGACATCGGCACACCGTCTGACGACATTTGCAACCAGTGTTTGTTTGTGTATGTGCCATTAAACCATGCACATATCCTGCTTGCAAAAGAACGGAAGGGCCACTAGGGGATACGTAAAGAAGTTTGTAAGAACACAGGAATTTATCATACCCTTTGATGTGGCATGAAGCAGCCACAAACGGTGGCCATCGAAAGTCTTGTCCACAATACATTTGTGTTGCAGAAATGAATACCATTTCACACCATCAAATACAATGTGAAAAAGCTACAGACATTGACCCCGTTTCGCGAAACGGAGCCAAAAATTAAGAGGCATCGACAGGGCGTTGAACATACCTGTAGGTTCGTAGTTCTGGAGCGGTGTCCAGTTCGGGTGCTTGGAATGAAGCCAACCCCAAACAGACTTGTTGCGTGACGTTCGAGTGCGCTGTTGAACGAGAGAAAGATATTTCCATCCGGACACCCGGTGAGGTCGTAGAACATTTATTTATTTGTTCTATCGAATCAATGCAAGGGCGGCAAGGGCGATCTCAAAATAAGGGTTGCGTTGCTTGGTTTTCTCAAATTATTGGATTTATTTTGCGTCTGTGCGATTCCTTCCAAATTGTAGATTGCTTTTGCAGCCGGTAATTAGCTTGAAACATTGGCCTGTTTCACGGAACCGAATCGTGGAGCACCATGCGCCTCCATCGAACGGGCCACCAGGCGTCTCCATCGGCAATGGCAGTAAGCAATTCAACAGTTCACCACACGACAAACAGCGCCCGAAACATATGGACTGGGCGTTATTTATTTGCCCGACGTGCGTCAATTAAAATAAATTATGATAGACCCGCCTTCGGGTTACCAGGCGTTCGCATGACGCGGCCGCAGGCTGAAGCTGCAATGGAGCAGAAAATGAGTTCGGGGGAAAGTTATCGCCTTTCGGAGATTGATCAAATATTGGCTAGTTTGGGCCTAGGCGCGGCCCCAGCTTACAGGGTAAACTTCGCACCGACAGGCAATCGAACGTGGGTCCACCACCTCGTGGGTCTCATTTGGTTGCGGGGTGACGTGCTCACTTCTCGCAGCCGACATTTAAACAGCCGCCGGCTGCGAAGGAGGACACATTTACAACCCATCAACCGGAGTAAGTTATGGCCCGGCCGAGTTCGAAACGACCCCGGAGCGGGCGCGCTACCGAACGAACGCTGACCATCGTGGGAAGCTGGGCCGTCCGTCGGAATGGTGGCGCGCAATGTTGGTGCAAATGTCTTTCTCGGTTTACCATCGCGTTAAGCAATCGTTGACGGGCTGAAGATAGAAAATAATTTATGGAACGATACGGCGAATGGTGGCACCACATCGGGGCCGCTCGGGGTCTCGTCTCGCAGTGGGCTGGGCGTTGAAGCGCGTCCCAGATATAAATAGACCCTTCTCGGGCTCGGGCAATCCGGGAGGAAGGATGCCGAGGAAGCGTAGCAGTAGCCTAGCTGCTGGCATGTTATTTGCCCGGTCGTTCTCATTGTCCGAGAAATGGATACAACGTTTGGAGCCCTGGATGCTGAGTGCCAAATGAAACTCACAAATTATCAACCGCAGACAAAGTCCGCTCGGCTTCTTCACTCGAACGGAGAGATCTAAGACAAATGTGATCAAATCCTATACACTTTCATCGTCTCGGCTATCGTTGAGAATTATCATTATCATCATAACGGGTCTTTCTTTTTCGCTCCACTTTCAGTTGCAAAGCATCAGGTTGTTGCGTATACCGAGAAGTCCCAGGACAAACATGAGTCACGTCACATCCAGCTCGTGCGGGAGTACGGCTTTCATCCTCGATCGAAGGTACAGGTCGAGGATGGCGCCCTGCTGCCCCGCAAGTTCGAACCCTTCCCCAACGATATGTACGGCCGACCGTTGGAGGAAATCGATAGCTTCATCTACGAAGAGGTAAGTAGCCCGTCCCGTCTCCCCAGCCTGCCCCTGATTGCTATCAACGTGGAGCGGCCGAGGCACGGTATCAGATTGCAGACAGCGCGCGCGCGAGCGTAATTACTTTTCGTCTGGCGTTAAAGGATGTTTCGATAGGTTGCTCTCCGTGCGTCACACAAAATGGGACCCAGCCAGAGTAAATACTGCAAAAACTCCTTGCCAACCTTTTCATAAAATGTGTTCATAAAAAGTTGTGTGATCAGAAGAATGCTCCAATTTGAAGGTAGATAATAATTGTTTTATGTGCCCTGATCTGAATCTGAAAATTTTTTACATATTTTTTCCCCAAACATAAAACTTTGTAGCTGCAAATTGTAAATCATTGTCCACCAGGCGCTATCATCGCAAGCCGTTCGGGGTCCAATTCTTCTGGATTTGAATTATGCCTGGGCTTAAGTTCTGCTGCCCTTTCACTGCCGCCAAAGGGAAGCAACCGTCGTCGGGAATTGCTGCTACCGTCTTAGTTGCCGCCGTTGTGTGTCGTATGCAAACAAGCGACTTCCGAATTGAATTTCTAATTAATCACTTTCCACGGAGCCGCGGACGGCTGGCCGTCTCCGGGGCAGGTGTTGCTCATTCACAGCGACCGTAGCTTCCGAGCGAACCCCCGTGGACGGTTGTTGCTTTGCTGCTGTCACAGACCGTGATTTATGATAACTCACGTAGTCTTTGGCCACCCGATCAACGCCCGGATCGGGCGGGGGTCTAGTGGGCCGCTTGTTGCTTGTTAATGCTGTGAGTTATCCTTTTTTCTCTCACTCCACCTCGGAAGGGATTCTACGGACACTACGTCGGTTCTGTGTGCGACCGACGAAAGGCTTCGCCCTTGAGAAAGTAGCCTCGGTAGTGGCACATTTGATGGGCATAAAATTGGACGCCCGTTGTTCGAACTCCTACTTTCGACCGCTCCGTACGGTTGCGTTCTGAATTATTTTTAATGATTCTCTTTAATGATGCCGTGCGGCTGCCGATACGAAGGCCAGTGGCTCAGTCGGTGAAAATTGTGGCAACAAAATTATCACCACGCAGACGGTATGGCCGAGGCAGCCGTCCGCAGGCCAGTCACGTCCGGTCGGATCCTGTCATCGATTGATGGTCGCAAAAAGAAGCAGCAAATAACAATTCCCACTGCTCAAAATCACGGACCGCCGGTATTAATGAGCCATCAGATGGTATCAGGGATCGATAGTGAAATAAATAGCGTGGAATCGATTCGCCAACTTGTTAAATAAACGATTCTTTCGTGTGAAATCCAAAAGCGAGAGATCGGGAAAATTAATCGTGTCGTTGAAATCAACAAGAAACTTAACATCGATTTTCCAGTTACTTTGCAACTGGCTGCGTACTGTTTTTGACAGCTTTCTAAATGCTGTTTCGATCGGTGCTGTCAGTTTGAGCCAGCCTTCGAGGTACTAGTTGCGATATTTTCATCTTACCTCTTTTTGGCATAGCCCTTCCGCTAGTTCACCTTTTTATAAGGGTAGATTTTATGAAATTCCCCATGCTTTCTATTGGCCGCCGCGTAAAAAACAACGAGCCATCTAATTGCCCCGGGATTTTCGGTCGGTTTAACATATTTTTAAGCCTTTCCTAATCCCACGGTTCGCGTTCAGCGTACCGTTATAGAACCCTCAACAAACTATGCCGTGTCCTTCGGCAATTTACGTTGCATATGTTGTTTGAGCTTCCCGTGAGCTTCCGAACCATGCCGACCGGATGAGGGTCCGTGCCGAACCGGAAGGGTTTACGTTTTCCGGTCCGCCATCATCGTTTGATTGCTACTCATTTTGCTGTTTTTTTTAGTTGTGACCTAATTGATTGGAACGCCTGTGGCGGAGCGGATTACTTGGCCTAAGGACAACGGCGTGTTATCACTTGTTATCACTCTCACATTAAGCTAGCCGTGTCATTACTGTGCCACTTTAGCTTGTTGGCTGCTAATGTCAGCTTCCGGCAAGACCGGCTAGCTGAGGTTCGCCCAATAATCCCCTCCCCGGCTGATGATATCGATAGTAATTGTTAATGAACTGTTCCTTAAGCCCCGGTGCCGGTCGGTTTAGTTTCGGAAGACAATTGCCTGTCGGGCCGCTTTCGACCCATCCGCGGCGGTCTGGAAAAGGATTAAAGTTAAATTGAGTTTCATGTCGTGTCGGTTTCGTGGCACCCGGGACCGAAGCGGGCCAAATTGAAATTAGATGTCTTAGGTACGAATTCTTACGGAGGCACGAGGTTTTCAAACCGTCCCGGGGTTCGGGGTTCGTCCTCGCCGATATTAAACAAAAGACAAACGGAAAACCCATTTTCCCTTTCGGAAGGCAAATCAAATCAGTAACAATAAACCGTCGGAGCGTATTTTCCCGATTTCAGTGGAAAACGGAGACACACCGCTTCGCAGATTTGTTTGTCTTTTATGACCGCGCAGATGTTGTACGTGCTACAAAACGATGTCCGGCCCGAATTGGAATGTCGCGGAAGGGTTTTTTGTTGTTGGTGTACGCTTTTTACACGCCTTCGAACCGTTCCGTGGCGGACCGGAACACAGCGGACCAACTTTACCGACCGGTGGGTAGAACTTTCGAGTTTTATCAACCATCAAATGGATAATGAAGTCCATTTTGGGTTCGGCTTTTTCTTTTACTTTCTCTCCGACGATCGGTACCGTGTTCCGCTCGATGCACTTTATGTTACGTGAGCGGACCCTTTTTTTCGTCCACTCGGGGTGTACCTTTTTTCAACGGCCTAAACTGTCCTGGTCCTTGACGTGGCAACAGTGTATTCGATTCCTTTTATTTTGTGAGATTCCTTTCATGTGGCGCCCAAACGTTTGATCCGCACGTGCAACGTGAAACTACCAACATTGTCGTGTGGCCACCGAAATTTGGTTTAGTTTTAATGGGTGCATCATTTTTCATCGCGATAATTACTGTCCTTCCTGGGCTGGGCACCGTGTACGCCGCGTGTGCGATGACCCGAATTAGGTCCGACCCGGCAGCGGCCACCATCGTGAACATGAATCATAATTATTTTATGACAACCTATGAAAGCTTGGCCTCGGAAAGCTCTGAGCTCGAGGCCAACGCTCGTCGGGACGCCGAGAGCGAAGGGTTAAACAGAGACTCATCTCGCACTTACCCTCATAGTTGGTGTGGACAAGGATTCGTTTTTTCCACCTTCTTTGCAGCTCCCCCACACCGCGGACTTTGGCTCATTACGGTTGCCTAATTACTACTCCCCCCGTACCGGGGCTGCCGTAATTCCGCTTGTGTGCTTTCCCGAGCCACCGAGGGCTGGGCGAGGATTTCGAGGTAGCCCGCGATATTCTGGCCGGCTGTTTGCACGAAGCACGAACCATTGTGGCGGTCGCTGCTGGTGCGTGCGTGACCACAACCCTTACCACCACACACATACTGCAGTCACCCGTGAGTTTCGACATTCGGAGCGGACGCACGGAGTTCGTGCGACTCGCTATCATCATCGTCATCGTGAGGGCGTCGCGATTCAGATTCAGCGGCGCTGGATTGAGTTGGGTCATTACGACATGGTTTCTGATTTTCATTGCACACGTGCGACCGACGGAAAGCACGCGGAGGCCCTAAAAGATTTCAGGCTATTAAAATTTTCTCCCTTTCGTAGCTAATATGCGACTTCAAATAAAGTTTGTGAAACACTAAAATTATCAAATTATTATCTGCTGTTTGTGAGCTTTACTTGAGAGTTTCACTTTGAATGGTTTGCTGAAGCGATGGCTACTGCTCTACCCCAACTTTGCCTGGAGAAGCTCGACGGTTCTCCAGCATTAAATTGTGCTTTCAATTTGCCACCCAGTTTAAGTTTAAAACCCACCGACAGCTCGATTCCTACTATTGAATTAAATGGTGTAAACACAGTTTCACTGGCAACTGCCACACACTGTGTCAGAAAATGTATGATTTGTGGTAATAAATTTAATCGATCGTAAAAAGGGGCGATAAAATGTTTTAAAACATACAGAAAGGAGCCGAACGCGGACCGATGAAAAACAACCCGAAAAACCACGTCGTCGACAGTTCAGTCTGTTTGTGTATCCTGTTTGATGTTGGCCCCCGTGTTTTTTTTTGCCCATGTCCTGGCCGTTCCCTCAACCCGGCTTCCACTTTTCCAGATGCCACTCGATTTTTCGCCATTTTTTTGCTCACTTTTCAGCTTCAATGCGATCTGTGTTCACAGCGAAGGTGCCACCGAGAGCGACCAGAAACGGGGACGGGCCGAACCTTTGCCGTAACTCCTGACCTAGGGCCGACACGGCCGTGCCCGGTGGAGAACATAAATAAAATGACTATCTGCTGACTGTAGTTTGAGACTGTAGTCGAGGATTTTCTTTTTTTTTTGCTCCTGTTCTGCCTTCATTGTTTCTATCCCCTTTGCACTCGGGCTTCGAGGACGAATTTTTGTGCCCCGAACTGCACTCGAGTTGGTGGCCCCGGCACTGAAGTTTTATGATCGCCACCCGCTGCCAACAATGTGTTGCCCCGGCTTTAAAGTGAGCTGATCTTGGCCGGTCCGGACCATGCTATATTGAAAATTAAATTGTTATGGTTGTCGGGGAATAAAAACACCGAAACGGCCACAAATTGACGGTCGAGCTGGCCCTGTCCTGTCCAACCAGTCCAATCGAGGCACTCGGTAAGAAAATGATTAAATTAATATTCACTGTTTAATCGACCGACCGACAGCTGCAAAGGGACGATGAAGGTTGACCACAGTCGGCTTGAGGTCCGTGGCATGGTGTGTTAGACGCAACTAGCGTAACATGTCACGGTCAATCGTCAACTCGCCGTGGCGTGCTGGCGCGGAAAATGTAACACTGCCCAGCATATCGTGCCGTATTTGAATTCGACAACTCGCCGCCATTCCAACCAGACCCTGGGCCCGGGACACGGAATGTCGGGCGCGCGGGTGGAATGGAACAAGAACCGAACAGTGTGAGTGTACGCTCGTGTGGGTGTGTAGGTTTATGGGGTCGCGGTCGCGGAAAGTTGACTCCAACTAACAATTTATGGCACTTGTGGGTGTAATGAAAATCGTGAACTATGGAATGGTCATCCATTAGGGGGCACTGTTGAAAAGTTACCCGTCGGAAGCAGGTGTGGGCTGGTAGCCCACCGAGAGTGCCGTGCCCCACCCAGCGCCACACCGCAGTTCGGGTGGAAATAATCCGAATTCCTAACCGACCGACCGGCGTATAGGTAGGCGGAATGGCCGATACGTGGGAAGTACTGCATGGAGATTAATATTCGTTTCCAATTCATAGCATTAGCTCCGTTTAGCCGGTAAATGCCTGTTTCGTGCTGTCCTATGGCTTAACATTTTGAAGCATAGCAATTTTGTTTGCACGAAAAAGGGTACCATGAGTTGCGGCTTAATAAAATCTTTCCGGCACCCGAGCTTAACCGTTCATTTTTTGTACGAACTCGGTTTGATAGGTGCCTCGTTCAGGTAAAGGTGTGGGAATTTTCGAAACAATACTCTGTTACTTTTGTGTATGATAGAAGCATTTCCGGAACTCGATTTTACCAATCTGCGAGTAAGTTAGCGTAAGTTACTATCAATTACAGCTGTATTTTTCAATGCAATGCACGCAATAAGTTGAATTCGGAAGAAACATTCAATACATCTACAATATAAACACATTTTTATGGTTTGAAAGACTTATTCAGTATAGCCTTCCTGAACATCGATACACTTGCTCGAAGGAGACTCCATTTTATGAATTCCATCCCTGAATTAAAAACTGGCTTCTAGCCTCAAAATACGCTTCCACACCTGTGGAACACCGCTTTCCATGCATACGTATTTTTGGGTCTGAAAGCAGATGGTAGTCACTAGGACTCCAACAATTCGAACTTTAATTCACAGAGTTTTGCCATTTTCAAAATGCTCAAAAAAGTACTGTGACACATCCATACTAAATAACTTGTAAAAAAAATTGAGTAACCGATCGAAATAAAATTTTCTTTTAGGAATAGTTTCCTCCGTTTAGGAATAGGTTTTAGGGTTAGATACCGATTCCTTTTAGGAATAGCTTTCAATGTATTCGTCGTTTCGGTTCGTATCTCAACTATTGGTCTGTAAAATATGTCCACGGACCGATCGCTTGAGTTTAGGGAATAGCCACAAATCACAAGGTGCTAAATCAGGCGAATACGGTGGTTGCGAAACGATATCTGTCGAATTTATGGAGAAATAATCACAAAAATGTGATGCATACACTTCCTCGTGAAGCTTCAACCAAAAATGGTCCCTCCACAAATCTGCTCTTTTTAACACACAGAATTATGCAAACGACATACAAGTCAAATTCTTTGTTGACAGGTTGGCCATTTGGAAGGAATTCATGGTGCACCACGCTAATCAGGGAAAACTCATGAATGAAGCATTCAACTTAAGAATAAAAGCTTCGTTTCGACTCGCGACTAATTAGCTAAATGCATGCTGCGAACATGACCACTAGTCATTGAAAGCTTTCATGAAACTACCGTGTACCCATTCAGCATAATGCTGCGGAGAGAACATTCAAACAAAAAAGGCCAAGGCAGCCACAGGCGGAAGTTGTGCTCAAAACTAGACACTTTTCAATCACAATTCACCATCTCCCCATCCTTGTAGAGCCGCAAAAAGTTACTCATAGCTTACAGCGCTTGCAACAGCCCACAATTTTGCCACCTGCACCACCGCCAACCACCGATCCAGGCTGTTTGCTTCATTCACGCATCCGCCGGCGGCGGCCAGATCCGTCACGTGACACGGAACACGAAGCAGGCGACGTTTGTACGCGCGACGGTTACAGCGCCTTCGCATAGTTGCGGAATATAGATGAGATTTTAATAATAAATCGTTTCTTTGCTTTGCGGCGCCTGCAACACCTGCACGGCAGGACCGCGGGGCTCATCGTGGCGAGTGGAGAAGAAAAAAGGTTTGCGCAAAAAATCTGTTTTCCCCCGGCCCGGCCCATTACCCGGCCGAGAAGCGCGAAGACAAGTTGGAACCGGAGTAGTGCAAACAGAAACATAAATCCAACATAAGAAAGCCACCCGACTTGGAGGTGTGGCACAGGGATCTTACTTCCGCGGCATTATCTCCGCGTTCCTGCCCAGGCTCCGGATTGTTCTGTGGCACTCTGGCTCGGGACGGATTAGCCCACGATACGGTGGTGTGTGAGCGATGCAGAAATGAATTGCAACGCGCTGTAGCTCCACCTTTTTTTGCTTGCCCCCAGAAAATGGTGATGGAAAACTTGAAGCCCAACGAACTGTAAGCATTTCCTAGCACGCACACACACACAATTACACTGAAACGCAAAACAAACGCAGAAAGAGCACAAATACACTGACAGCCCAGAAACGGATGCACTACACCTTCTGCTTACCGGGGCTTCGCCGGGGTGATGATTTAAGAAGCAGAACAAAAAAAAACCGTAATTGAAACTCACTCACACTCATGCTTCCCAAAACTGGGCCAGAGGGTCCGAGATGGCGCCCTGGGTGGAGTTGGTGCCGGACCGCCGCTCGCCAGTCCGGCTTGTGGAAAATAATCAAACTGCAAGCTGCGCTGCAACGCGAGAAGCGCGAGATGAAAAACTTGTTTTGCTACCATCGAGGTTCATCTCCCGGGAAAAAGCTGGTGCTTTTCCGGCGCCGAAAAGACCGACTTGTGTAACGACCGAGCCGAGCCACGTCGCCGTTGTGGGTCACACGAGGGAAATAAGATTTCGGGAGTAGCCCATCCGGATGAACCGGCCACGGACACCTTGCATCCGGATGGCATTTGGCCAGCATCCGGGTTTTTTTTTTATCCCGTGGCAGGAAGTTTTTGCTACCGGAAGATGTGAAGCCCGGACCCGGAAACTGGTGGGAGTCCATTTGTCCGCCTCCGGACAC
Organism: Anopheles bellator; assembly: GCF_943735745.2. Classification (NCBI taxonomy): domain Eukaryota; kingdom Metazoa; phylum Arthropoda; class Insecta; order Diptera; family Culicidae; genus Anopheles; species Anopheles bellator. The sequence goes on from NC_071285.1 coordinate 39,420,460, forward strand.
CGGATGCAATATGCATTGATCCCGCAGCCAGCATTGCAGGACAACAAAACAAGATGGCGGTCAAAATATTTTGTTCGCCGAGCGTTTTCGATAAACTCCTGAAGCGTTCCGCTTGTCAAACCCAGAACCGCATCGTGGTGAGGAGTGTCCCATTTTGCTCAGAATTCTGCGAGCTCGGCGAGGGATCGATATGGCCGCTTCGGGTTGGAACGCAGACCGGGCATAGATAAAATAATAACAGACAGGGGAACAATTTCCTATCCCATCGAACACAGCATCGATGGCGAATGCTAGCTCGATCTCTTTTCGATCTACGTTCGATCGTCGTCGCCATTTGCTCGATTATGGGACACATCGGTCCTATTTCGTGCTTTTTTTGGACCTTAAATAAATAACATTTTCCACGGTATCTGTATGTAATGGGCTTCGACAAAAAACGGAAAATTGCCACACATTCGGCACATTCCACTCCTAAAAGAGCAACCGCCGAACGGAGTTGTAACGAAGTGGGCAAAAACGAAATGGTCACACAAAAAAAAACCGGTGCCCCGGTTTCGGTGCAGCCCGGGATTCGTACGTGACAGAGACGAATTGAATCGCCGAATCGCCCACAACCGTACCGATCCGCGACGGGAAGTTAATGCTCGCGCGAATCAGTATTAAGCTTCGCTGCTCGACAGGGCCGATGAATTAATTTTCACGCCGGAGGGCGACCGTTAATGAATTTGGCTGATTAAATTTTTGCCCCCAACGCCACATTTGCAGTTCGTTCGAATGGCGCCGCATTTCGTCCTTTCGTTTTGGTCGAACTTTCCTCGCCAGTTTGAGTTCGTGTTTTGTTTACCGAAAACCAATAAATCTGGCTCTTCAAACAACGGCACAAACATGTTTTTGCAACATTGACGGCCGTTGGTAACAGGTTGGGGGGTGAGCCTGCAAGTAAACACATAAAACGTGAATGAATTAAAAACAAAAACAATGCGATATTTTCGGTTGGCATTGGTAGTTTACCGTCTGGTTTGGGCCAAAACTTTGTGCCGTGCTTTGTGTGCTGTTTGGTCGTCGTCCTTTAGTTTTCAGGTTCGATGGCCTTAAACTGACCTCAGCTGGATGTATGATTTTGGTTATGCTATCGTAGCGCAGCGAAAGCGCCAATGAAATATTTAGCTGCAATAGAACATTTATTTTGTTTATTTAGAAGAATTATTATTTCATTCTTCTTTTTCATTTTATGTTTTTCACGTAAATAATTGTTATTGATATGAATACGAATTGTTATTGATGGGAAAAAGTAGCGTCCATTATTTCTGCTATTACAGTGGAAACCAAATTGTGGCACTCATTTGTTATTTTTTTTAAACCTTAAGTGATATTTAGTTATGTGGCGACATAGGATCATTTAACTTTAACCACATTGCTTTGACCAGCTGTTAAAGTCTATTTTTGCTGCCCTTTAAAACTCTTTGTTCAATACTTTGACATATTGGCTTCCTTCGGGCAACGTAAAAAATTACACCACTTTAAGCTACACATCCTTGTAAAACGGCTTAATTCATGTGGTAACACACGCCTTCAAACATTTTCCTATTAGCAGCGTCACTGTTGCTCACGCAATGCAATTACGAAATGATTGAAAGTGAACAATTGTTTAGCAGCAGCAGCAACGGGTCTGCAGTGCCTTGGCAAATGGGGTAGCCGATTGTAATCAATTTAATCAACTTTCCACCATTCGCCAGAAGAACAGCGTACCAACGTGTGGAAGGCCCGAGTGGCCCGGTCGGGCCCGTGTCTGTCTTTCGGCGATGCAATTTCTTGGCGTGGGCGATGCTCACCCACCCATCTGATAACGCTAACTGGTCAACGATGAAAGAAACCGTCTGGTTCGAACCTCTTAACGTACGCTCCAGCACGTCGGGGAACCACAGCACAGCCAGGGAACCATCCGGACCGGCCATCCTCATGGCCACTCGATGGCGATTGTAGTTAAGTTAATGATGGCTTCAATTTCCGCATCTGATCGTGGCTGCTTCCGGTCCGGTCCGATTGGGCGGCTCCACCTAGCAGGCAGGACATACGCTCGTCGTCGTCATGACGTCACGTTCCAGGGGCTCGACGACCACCGGGACCGGTCAGCGCGCGGACCAAGAGGACCAAACGACGCTGACGCTGCATATTAACCGAGGGTTCCACTTCCTGCTGTACGAGTCGTCCTGAATCGTGGAACTTGAGATTGAATGTTCCTGCGGGCACTTCACCGGGCCGGCGACCTATTTGCGGTGACGGTTCGACCTTCTTGCCGGTTCTGGCGGTTCTGGGAAACGAGTAATGCCACAAGGACTAGAAAGAATAAAGATGGCTGAAATCTGAGACGCTTCGATTGCGTTCGCTTTTTATGCCTTCTACCGTGACTGTGCCATGCGCCGATCGGAATCCAGGTTTGCTTCACGAATGGGACTTCAGGAGAGTTTCATTTCGGTTCCTTGTCTACTGCTGTCTCTTCCGCTTTTGTTATGATTCCGTATTCCGTACTGCTGACAGCTCAATCAACCACGCGGGCACGGGATTGATTAATGTCCAAAGTAGGTTCCCGTGATGCCTGACATTGATGACCGGCGAACTCAATGACATGAAACAGAGCGCACGTCAGCAGTGTGGCCTAGCTTTAAGGCTCTTTCTGGAAGATTCCTCTTGTTACGTACTCATGTACAAAAAAGGATTCGGCGACGACCAAAGCACAGTGGGAACCCCTGTTTGCCTATTCTCTACCAACGAAGTCGGAACGTTGCTGGTTTTTCCATGTGTCCCACAACAAACCCGGCAACGTGATAAAATGCAAAGAACATGCCGCTTGCCATCACTGTGGGGGAATTTACATCATTTTCACCATGCGGGAAACTGGGCTGAGGTGTGACCCAATTATCTCATTCACCCACGGATCGGATGCCTTCCGAGTATCGAGAAGGTCGGCTGCTGGGCGACGTGATTCGACTCCGCAAAAGCCGCGTGCCGATGACGAAACAACGTCTCAGCCCAAAAGAATTCGGCTGTAATGCCCTATAATCCGGTAAACATATTACGGCACCGCTAATGCGGGAAACATTGATGGACAGGAACTTCATATCGCTGTGTGCCGCTCTCCAGTCGTTTAAATGCCGTCTCCATCCCAAGACCCTAAGCTACTCACGTCCGCATTACTTTACTCAAGCAATCTCCCATTTCTTTTCTCGTTCCAGGTAAGCCACAATTAAGCGGATGGATTAGCCAATCGTAGTCATTTGATTTATGGTAAGAATTTAGAGTTTATGCATGCTTTAGATGGCGCCCCTACATTCCCGGGAACCTTCCAGCTTGGGGCATGCGAAAAATGCGAATGCAAATTGCTTATGCTGAATAAAACATTAGACGAACCAGGTGATAATTTATGCTGTCGGGTGGGGTTCCCGGGTGCGGGGCCCGCTTATGGTTTTATCTGTTTCGCGTGGATATTTTTCAAACAAATCATCTTCAATACTGCAAATCACCAACACTGTGCATTGTGCTCTTTAGCAGCAGCAGCAACAACAACGAATGATGGCCATTCTATGCCCCTAAAGCTCGTGGCTCTCACCGATCGATCCGTTCGTTCGGCTTCCGTCGTAAACTGCCACCCGGCCGACGGATTAGAAGGAGGCAAGAAAATGACGATTTGCATATTTCCAACCGGTAACAAGGTCCCTGGTCGGTAAACTCAACCGGCCCCGGGCGTGCTATTATCGATGGTTGATAGCCCGAACCGAAAACCGTGATCCTTTTTTGCCCTTTGTCCGGCTTCATTTTTCGATCCATGTCAGTTGTCAAAGTGGACCGGGGATCCGACCGGCCCATGATTGAACCATGGCCTCCGTCGGCTCACCGCTCGGTTAATGTTTCTGCACAAACTTTCCCCATTCGGTGCTGGGTGCCGAACCCGAACGTGCCCGTGCTGTGTTTTATTGGGGTGCTCCGGGGCTCAGAACGTTACGTTTGTGCCTCTGGACAGCTCCCCGAATCCTGGCCGAATATCTCGTCCCGTCCGGGTCCGATGAGTAGAAGCTCCAGATATGAAGCCATTGCGTACGTGGTTTAGAGTTAAAAGGTTTCGGAAGCTACGGGTCACCTCGGGACACCGACAAATATGAGCCGGTTAAGATTGAGGTCTCCCGGAGCTGGGAGTGAGAAAATTTTAATAAATCCACCCAGACCTTTGGCAAACTTGGCCCCACCATGGCCGACCCCGTGCGCCTGGACGATTCCTGGAGCCCTCTGGTGTCTGGAAGTGTTCTGTTTGTTTTTGGGAATTCCAACCAAAACATGAAATCAACACTGAACGAAGTGTTTTCGCAACAAGTTATCAATGCCCCAGTTGCTTCCTTTCGAGAATATGGAGACACACTATCCGAAACTATCCCTAATGAAATGGTGTTGGAAAGTTTATGAATAAATTTAATTTTCGCCCAGCTTGCCGTCCTTTTGCCGTACGAACGCAAAGCATCTTACTTCGAACTTTCGTAACGTTCACTCCGTCGTAGCTTGAAGCTTATCCTTTTCTAAGAAAGTGTTTCGTTCCTTTTGCTATGCTGAGCGCTGACTGCAGCAAGGATGCCCTTTTCATCCAGTGGACCAGTTTAAAAGGGAGATGGGACCATACAATTAAAATCCACTTTCACGAGTAAACAACAATCACGGAGTGAGAAACTTTGCAACACCTGGCGAAACACGATCAAAAACCTCGCTCCGTCCGTCCGAGATTGAAGCTCTTGGGTTCGGAGGAAAAGCAATCGCACTAATGGGCTGTAAATTTATGGCATGAACACAGGAACTTTAAGTCAGCTTTATTAACTTATTTAAAAAAGAGACAGGCTTCATGAAGACTGATCACGTATGATGAACCTTGCTTCAGAATATTAACCTCGATGTATTCATTATCACATAACCCGATTTTCCGACCTGATCCGCCGACATTATTTTTTGTTGTCAGTGCGGTGCAAGATGAATGACCAAAATATCTCCGCCAGTGACACGGCGCTTCACCGGAAGTGCATTAGAGCTTGGTGTAAAAAATTACAACCATTTTTCCCCAGCAATGAAGGCACTCCCTGGCGAGCCATTTACATATATTCATCACGGTCCGCCCTTCTACAGCGTGTCAGCGAGCAGGTCTTTTTGGTCTGCATCATTTCGCCTTCGTTAAATTCGTATGCACACGTATTGCTCGCTCCCTCGGGCTATGATGGTACACCAAATTTTATGCTCCGTGTGGGGGTCGTATTAATAGGTTGGAGTAACCCACACACCGCAGCACATTCTCGATGGTCCGGTCAGACCCTTGTCAGATTGCAGGTTATTATGTAGTATCATTGCCTTTTAAGCGACGACAGCAATGACTTTGAACCGTTTTTAGTTTTCTCACCGGGCCGGGCAAATCGTTTCTGAAGCTTCAACAATATGTTGTCGAACCCCATGTCAAGAAACCGATCGAAGTAGGCCCCTTCTGGGGCTGCCCAATATCAGAGCAGTCGTAAAGAGTAGAGCTACATGGTGTTTGTGTCTTTTTGGGTGACGTTCTCAACGTGAAAACGGCGGTAAGTTTCAATTCAGTATTTTATTAACTAGTTACCGATTAATTGGCCTTCGCAGAAGAATGTCTCTTCCCCGTTGGTTGTCGTATTTCCGGACTTATCCGTCATCATGCTGACTACTCCGCGGTATGAGTGAAATTTTCTGCACAACGTACTCAGGAGTAAGTTGTTCGCTGTCGCTCTAATGACAATGTTGCTCGAGAAATTCAAAGAATTTGGCAAACTCTTTGTTGTTTGGCCAACATTTCGTAGCTCAAGGCCACCATCTGCCATTGTTTCGCAAATAGGGCCTGGTGGAGCCGTTCGCTCAGCCACTGTTCCCTCTATGCACGGCACCACACCGTATCAGTTGGCTTTCATCTGCGCCCTAGTTGTCCGTGTTTATGGAAATGGGCAAAAGTTTGTGTCCTCGAAGTAGTTGGTACACTGCAGCAGTTGAGTAGCTCCCTCCCAAGGCTTTCCCCATTCCCCAGTGTATCGTGGACTTCCGGGAACCGTCGGTGTACATACACATCCGTCCATGGTCGCCCGCCGAACATCCGGTTTCCGGAGTGTCCCGGGGAAGTTTGGCAAGTGATAATCAACCCCCCGGTCCGATGATACAGTGTTGAGTGGCTGGCCGGTGTGTGAGATGCGTTCCCGGGGCGAGAGCTACAGAAACATAAAAACCGTTCTCTTTCGTTTTAGGACCACCGCCGAGTGGTTTATGAAGGCTCCTGCTCCTATCCCAAGCCCTTTGGTGTCTCACACTTGCACCAGCGGGTATTATCGTACCCAAGTCTTTATACCTAAGCACTGCTGGGATCTGAGGAACCTCCTAACTGACCTAATCTACTGCCGCACATAAAAGTCCCTACCACTGAGGTATGATAGTGGCAACGAGTTATACGGCCAGCGCAGGAGAGAGTGTCGACCTGACGCCTTCAGGACTAGCAGCGCTGCAGGAGCATGCAGATAGCCGCAGGTTGCCAATAAGTGAGGTTAACGCGTGCAAAGAATACCTCATGAACCACCGTTGCTGGAGCGAGGACCTTCTTGATTTATTACGATTACAAGCAATGTGTGTCCTACGAAACATGCTTTGCCGGTTGCCGGATCTCTACTAAGGAGCCAACTTCTGTTGTGGTCCAGCAAATACTGGGCAATTAGGTGGCATCTTTAAAAATCGCTAAAATATAGTTGCCGGGAATTTGCACCGAATTTATCGATGCCCATCGATGGCGATGGGTAAAGTTATTGATTTATTAGTAGCAGGTTCCATCCGGAGCCGATTCAGCCCCTCTCACACTCGCCCGGTGGTAGTAGAAACCTATTCCGCATACGAAACACTTCGATAAATCGATTATTTATTTATTTTATTATCCGTATTTATGCCCCCCATTCGTGAATATTGCCACCAGGGGACCTTCGGGGTAGTTCCACGTGAGTTCCTCGACTCGAAGAGTCTGGTGCGGTGCGTAATTGTTCGTAACATAATTGTTCGATCTTGCAACAAAACCGTTCACGTGCCACGTGGATATGATTGATGATCGGTCTTTGTTACAAAGTGGTTGCGAAGGCGCTCCACATAAAAAAAATGAGCGCATGAGACAGTAACTTGTCCGGGGACGTTATTTTCCTTTTCGGCCCCATGTGTGAGTGTGTGTTGTGTTTATGCAACCACCTAGTGCCATTTTTGCTCGGCAATAATCCCTTCGCCGACGCAAAGGCTTCTCCTTGAGAGCCTCAGCAAACCGGGCCAGGCACATCCATCGACTTTGACACCTCGGGCCTCGGGTTCGTGTCCTTTTTTTTCTCTCTTGTTTGATCAAAGTTTCGTGTATCTATTAACTTTACCGGTCCCCGGAAGGCTCTGCGTTGAACTTTTCGGCGAGAAAGAGAGAGAGATAGGAGTGGCCTACAATTTCCACATCAAAATTCTACTTGCCGAGCCCGTGACGCGCTCGATGCGTCATCCATAACCGTAATTTATTTAATCCCCGTCCTTCGACTTTGGATTCCTTCGAAGAGAACGAAACCCGGGACGAGCGATACAGAGAGAGAGAGAGAGAGGGAAGAAAAATATTTTTCATCGGGCAGTGTAAAGCTTTTCCCGAAGCGTCGACATTGAGAAAGTGCCACATTAGATTAGACTCTTGACGCCGGAAGCTCGGAAGTCTCGGCGAAGACTGCGAGCGTCATGAGTTCACGAGCCAAGTGTTCGCTCGCCCTCAATCGGCACGGGGCTCAAGTCGTTTCTACGGGGTCCGAAAAGCCTCGTCTTGTCGGTGACAAATTGAACGTCGTCCGTTATCAGTGTTCGATGATTTATGGTTTATGAAGACACCCGGCACGGCACGCTCAGTCAAGCGAGCTCGTCGCGTTGTTTCAAATCTCAGCACACATATGGCCGCAGCTGTAAGGTCGTCGTGACAAACTCGCTGACATGTGATATCACGCGGGGACACGCAAGGCCTTCCACCTTCCGAACTTCATTAGCGAGTGGCGTGTGTCAAAAAGTTTTGCAGGACCGCGCGGGTTCGAGAGGCTTCTTCATAATTAAAAAGGGAGTTCGTGAGCGAAAGGTCCTTCCCAACCTTCTCTGAGCGAGTCGAGACCGGTACCCAGACGGTGATACATGTATTCATGTGTGACTTGTGAAGTTTTCAGTCCCATTGGTCCCTCCTCCGCAAACCGAAAAGGTATTCTGTTTGCCGAGACGACTGAAGGATAAACCTTCTTTGATAATGAGGGTCCCTATTTAGGCCCGTCTCGGGTCTGTGAAGTTACTGAATCGTTTTCGAAAAAATTCGTTTTCACTTTAACATAGAGTTAATAATTTTAAATTCGCTTATGTTAATATCTTTATAATGGAAAACTTTAAGATTGATTAACAAACTAGTCAAAAGCATTATGTTGCTAGCAGCTGATTTTCGAATACTATCACATGACCAGCTTTATTCTGTAAATAAAAGTTATACAACACGCATCGTAAGGATCAATAGCCTATGGTTTATGATACCCGAGAAAGGTTTTTTATTGCATCGCGATGGCGGACCATCACCTCGGCACCAACACAGGCGCACGCCAGTCGCCGTTTATCGAAATTTGCACTAATGAAATTAGGAAGCTGTTGTTTCTACCCTTTGGTCAACACCAAGCCACCCTCGGGTATCCGGCCCAACATTGCACACATAAATATGATTCATCATCACGAGCACGAGCTAGAAAGGTCCGGTTTTGGGCGGGTTTGGGTAAAATTCGCGAAGTCCTCACCACGCACACACACCAACCAACGACTAGCCACCCATTGAGCTACTTCTGTGGAGGGAAGGAAACCGGGAGTCGGGTCGACACTCCTCAACCCTAATTAGGGCTTGCACAACAAACTCGCACTCGGTTAAACTTTGACCTTCGGTCCCACCGGACCAGGGCCGAGACTTACTTCTCGGAGCGGCTCACGGTGGCGTGTATTTGCATAAAGTTGCGGAGCAGAGACCGATACGCTGCGAGAGCGAAATCGATAGCCGGCCTCGGCAGGTAGGTTGCTGTTGATTGTTGTCGGAAAGTTTAAGAAGAAAATCGAGTCCCGTTGAAACCTCCTCGAGGTGAGCTTCTTTGCCGTCGTTCCGAGCTGATTAAGCGCTCACTGCTCGTGGAAATGAAGGCATCTTGCGTACGACAATAATTTCCACACATAAAAGATAATTCATTCGGGCACCATCACCATGATTGGCTGGGCCATTACCCAAGGTGGTGTGCGATTTTCACCACCTCAGAATGACCAGAATCACACCAGATTGTCGTGTCGGTGAAGGTCGATGCCTATGGGGCACCAGAGTCCTCAAAACACGAAAGCCAGCGAAGTTATTCGACACGTTTTGGGACACTGACCGGGGGAAAAAAAAATAAACCGGACGCACGAAAGTCCTGAGGCCACGGACTCGGCCACGGAGTGAAGCAAACAAAAAATCCATTAACGATCTGTCAAAACCCCCGGCTTGAGCGGCTAGCCATTTTGGTGGCTAGCCGCTGGCTGAGATGAGTCACAGAAAAGTGCTCCACGGTGTCGTGACTGTCCGGATGGCGGCATTATGCGGCTTAATTTTTCACACCTGTCATACGTGAAATGGAATGATTACTCTCTGTCTCTCTCTTTCTCGTGCGCGGGTTTGTGCGCCATTTCTTTTTTATTGTTTTAGCCGCCATTTTATTAAGTGCGATGAGTCCCTTCGGGGCTACGATGATGAAGCGATTGTGGAGACCCTCATTGTGAGCGCGTTTCTTTATCAACGTCTCCAGGAAAAAGGACTATTTCAATGCTTTCCTCTTTTAATATGCTTTTTTTTATGAAGGCACTCTAAAAAGACTTTTCTTTTCTAATAAAGTTTGCTCGATTAGTTTCTCTCCGCTAGAAATGCTTTCAACAAGCGATTTTCGAAACATAAGTTTGTTTCCAGTTTGATTAACTATCTTCGTTATTACGAACCAAAAAGTTACCAACCAACCAGTATACTTTGGCTTTTGTGGATTTACTCCAGGGTAATCGTTAAAGTTTCTTGACCCAAACCGAATTTCCCAGATTGCGCCAAAGGAATCAAGACGATATTTGAAACCATCCCGAAAGTGCAAGCGATGCTGCACTAAACGTAGCGTAAAGTTCCGGACCGCAAGTGAAGAACCAGGAAAAACATAATAAGAACATGGACGATTCGATAGTTTGAAAATTGGCGAAGCCCAATTTTGAGGCATTCTTCGTCCAGCACCACCGAGAGATGCAATTAATTGCTCTTGAAAAGCTACAAAAAACACCATCCGTAAGCGAAAAAGTCTGCGAAAGTGATTCTTTTCTTCGGCTCGGCGTCGACCGAAATCCGTTTTTGGCAAAGACGGCGGAAACTGTTTGCGGGCCCCAAGCTTCGTGTTGCCGGCCAGCTGACAACGTGCAAGTGAGTAAATTGGGGGCCAAAAAAAGTGGTAAAAAGTAAAACGATTTTAAAGTGGAAACACAAGTAGCCAAAGAAATTGGGCAAAGTTTATCGTCTTCGTTCCGGTGCTGGTGTGGCGGCCAGCGCCTAAATGCCCTGCCAGCCACACACTGCACCAATCTGAGCTCTCCATTCCATTAGGGGTTTAGATAATTGCTGCCCTTGATTTTTGGTCTTGATTTTTTGTCGCTTTCGTCGATCTTCTTTTATTGGGGCACAACACGGTACGCCGATAAAATTCGCTTTTAGCTTCAAACAGTTATAAACTTCTTTAAAACTATTGCACTGTCGTCGGCTTTGCGCTACAATTCAATCAATTTTAATCTAAACAAGCTCGATTTCCGAGCACATAAGCCGATTCACATTCCGCTGATAATGATCATGTTTCGCGAATGTCACGCACGTAGCTCCACAACCTCCAGCAACATTTTTTTTGCATGATGCCCCGATGCGCTTTTCGCGAAAACGGAAAGGCCACAGGGATCATATCTCGCGGATGTTCGTTTTTGCGTTCGCGCGCTTTGGTTAAACGACATAAAAACGGTGGCCTCGCATCGACTACTAACCAGGTCCGTGTCCGTCGCTGGACACCTCTCATGGTGTCCATTTGGTTGGCAGCATCCTGCCAACAGCTTCGCAAGCCCATATTTGCAACCGGCCCCGGATCCTATTTGCTTACGGTTTTGCGTCGGTCAACGTTTCGTCGTCGGCGGCGTCGAAAAGCGGAACTGAGTGGGCCAAAAAGTAAAACAAAAAACGAACCAAACATTTCATCGCACATCCTGGCATTCCCGTGGATTTTTTTCCATGCATCCCGGCAAGCCGGAAATTGTGCTCCGGAAAAAAATACAACAAGAAGCAGGATGTATGCCATCAGCGCGAGCGTTTCCTGCAGCGGAGAGCGTGTGTTTGATAGATTGATTGTCCATTATCTGCACCCGACCCGATCGGCTAGATGTCCTCGCGTTCCGACGGTCCAGCTGATGACATCGGGGTACTATGTTAGTTTGTTGAAACTGGCTTCGTGTTTTTTTGAACAGTTCTGCCAAAATACAGGTCATTTAAGGGCCGCCCTTGTTCGAAACCAAAAAGGCGGGGCCGTATTTTTGCAATCCTTTCGCAAATGAGTTTCGCATGGCTCGTGTTATATTTGGCCGGGGCTGTTAGATGAATAAATTCTTTTCTCGAAGCTACGAATTCAAACAGCCAATGCACGACAGAGGGTTGATAGAAAAGTGTAATGAATTTTTGGAGTAAAAACAATCGAACCATGTTGTTGCTGTTCGGATGTTCGTCACCATTTGGATGAACATTTTACATGAGGATGATGGGAATGTATCTTTTTTTGCAACATTTTATTCTATTGTCGGTTCCATTTATTAGGTAACAAGCTGTTCGTGGCGTGGTCCGGCGTTTCAGAGGATCGGACTTTCCTGTGACGTATCCGATCGGCCTCCCTTCTCGCTTCCCGTCGATCCTTCGTTTCAGACGATCGCACTTATGATACAGTATGATTTAAGCCTGTGTATGATACTTTTGTGGGAAGGTATTTTCCACAAACTTCGCACCATAAAACCATTCTTTGGTTATAATGGTACCTTATAATGCTTTGGTAGGAGGTTGTCTATATTTCATTTCGAATCGATTTGATTCGAAAAACACTCTACGGGTGAAATAAATATAAAAAAGTGTTGTGAAAATTTATTGTAAAAGTGAACAATTTTAAACAAAAAGAAAGGAAAACCCGAAGAATGCCCCGTTGGGCAGTGCTTGACACCGACAAAGAAAGCTTGTAACATGTTCTCGTCGGAATAGCAATGAGCCCTGCGCACCCAGCCCATGTTGCCCAGATTAACTGAAGCCCACCAGTCGGACTGGTCACTCTGGGTACACTCTGTAGTCCATCTGCGTCCGGCGGAGTCCGTAAGAAAAACCGACCGGAAAACAAACTTCTCTTCCCGCTCGCAAAACAAACCAGAGCCTCCGGCGGCTCGGGGCTCGCAGCGTATCATCAGCGTGATTGCACGTGCCATCAAATTATTCGCAAGTGTTGCCAATAGTCACCACAGATGGCCCAATGGCGACGCCCGGTGAACGGTAAGAAGCATGAAACAAGCAACGCAACAGCCAACCCAATAGAGAGATGGGGAACGCAAAATATGGGAATCACCTTGGAGAATTTCTCGTCCCACCGGCACTCGACACAATGATAAAGATTTGTGAAGATGTCTACACTGTCGACGGTGGCGCAGACGGTGAGAAGGTTTCGGGGAAGGATCTCAAACCGGAAAAAACGAAAATCCAAGCGACAAAGCTCTGTGGGAGGTAGGCGGACAGCCGGCGTCCATTTCGGTTTATTGCAAATGATTTTCCGCCGGTTCTCGCATTTCACCAAAGGCCGGCTAAATTAAGCCACAAATTCGCACAGCTCGCACAGCACTCAGGTTCCTCAGGAATCTTAAACTGACCGAAATCATTCCGGCATTTCCGGTGGGTTCCGGTGTCATGCGGCAGCTGTGCTGTACTGTCTGTTCCACTTTCCGGCCCAGCGCGGCACAACCGGTGAGTAATGTGTCAGTGGAAATAAAACCAATGGAAAGCAAGCGACCGGAGACCTGCGCCCCGAGTCCACCGAGGAGCTCCACCTAAATATGCACATTTTCTTACCGACTGTCGAGCTGCATCTTCGGAACCGGTTCGTTGGGCTTGGGCGAAATAGAGCCCCAGCACACCGGACGGACGGCAATCGCAATCGGCTGACAACAAGGAGGCAATCGGGAGACGAAAAAAGGCGCACCACGACAGCAAATGCCACGACACGGAAACCACCAACGGTGCCACCATTTCGCTGAGCGCCTTTTAATGAGCGAGAACAATTTGTAGTGACGTTGGAAATAAATTTGAATATGCAACAGCTTCGTGGCGACTTCGTCGTTCGTGGCCCCGGAGCAACCGGTAAGCATTGGCCGGAGTGGGCAATTTTTCAACCCCGAACCCCGCCACCAGACACAGATAAGCCTCAGCCAGCCAGCGAGCGGCCAGCAGCCTGAACACAAATCGAGCTTTCGATGAGCTTTCGGCGGTGAGCCAACGGCAGCGGCATGTCCTTGGTTCTGTGGGCGCTGCCCACGGTTTGCGTGAGCATAAAGAAAGCCGGACGCCGAGAACCGTATGACCTTTGCGCGCGTGAGTCGAGATGTTGGGAAATGTATTTTCTTCCCGATAAGCTAATTAGCATTTTCCGAGTGGAAAACTCTGTTTCGCTCTTCGCGCCCCATTCCCGCAGCGCGGTTCGGTTCGGAATGTGCTATTTGCTTTAGTCGCTTCACGGACCGTTTAGTTTGCATGCTTCATTGTTGCTCCGCCTTTTCGTAGGTTACATAAAGTGGCTTTTATTAGGTCCAAAGTTTGAAGTGTGTCGCAATGGTTCCTGTCCTTAAGATGGTATTTAAGAGAGAGAGAACGCGAGAGAGAGAGAGAGAGATTTCGCATAACACTCCGCTCGTCAGTGGCTCGCTTCGACATATATTTAATTCGTTGATTTAAAAGCATTCCTTGATCCACGTACGAGCCGCTTCCACCAAAGCCTGGCCCTGATAAATTAAGCAATTAAATTATGTTTCCACTCCGGCACCGGCTACGGTTCGAAAAAAAATGACGACGATTTGAGTCCGGATTCCGACCCTGCGTCTGCCGACCCTTTTTGGCACTCGTAATTTCCTTTTTCCGTTCCGTGCGGCTGAAAGCACCAATTTTTGTGTTTTTTTTTCTGTGGGTGGCCAGACGGAAACGATGGACGAAAATGATGACCTTGTTGGGCCGGCGCCATTGATGGTGGAAACTTGTTGAAGGATACTTTGCGACCCGAGATTCATCGAGTCAAGGATTCGAAAGTGGGCACCGTTAATGGGCGCCAAGATTCCAACTCGACCACCGATCACAACACACACGCACGCACAAAAAGCGGTCCGAAGGAGCTTTCTTCCGGAACGCCGGACGAAGATCGGAATCGATTTTCGTTGACAATGATTTATCAGTGGGAGATGCGAAAATGAGGCCATTTTCGTTTGGGGTCGTAAATGGCTTGCGTTTCCTTCGCTTTGTCGGAGAAAGCACGGGTGGTGATTTGATTTAAGTCGTGGCCGTTGTCAGACGGAAAATGGGCGAGATTGTCCACCACTTACCGACGCAGGCCGACAAAAAGGTGTTGGCTGTTATTCGCTTATTTAGTAGTTGATGCTTATCGCAAAGAAATTTCTCGTAATTTCAACGAATGTACCCTGTGTCCATTCGTTGTGTATCTTCCGAACACAAATCACGCGAACTAAACAGACTACCGTCGATCGTGTAAGCTTAAATTAAATCTAATTTAAGGGCAAACGATTTTAAACGAAGCATTCGATTGTTTCGATTACAGCCGGCAGTCTCGGGCCGGCCTCTCGCAGCCCGATAAATCACAATGCGTAATTTAGTAACACGACCAGCGTAGTGTAAATGAAACATGACGGTGCACTAAGGCTTCCTGTCCTGCCCTCTATGTCCTGGATGTTGGAAAACTCGACCCTCGCCTCGGTCAGTAATGAGTGAAATCGAGAACGATCGAAATTCCTGCACTTTATCGACCGACCGCTACAGAGGCCCACACCGACGGTGCGATGCAGGGCAAACCGGAAGCAACGATAACCATCAGCACCACCATGATGCACTCGGATGGCTCAAATGACCATCCATTTCCGTTCCATCGGACCGGACGGCGGTGGTTCGTGTTGAATCGCAAAGTGCAACCACTGCCATTGGAGTGGACCATTCATTATCGACAATGACGAGCAGCAAATTTGCCGCGACTGTGGCCGAACCTCAGCATCCTCGGTGGGTGTGGATTTTTTACTGAACATCCTAGCAAGTGTCGCGAGGACGCCTGGGACAAAATTACTGAAATATTTATCATCACAAAGGATACTCCAGTATTGTGCGCACATTTTTTATCTACGTAACGTTGTTTGAAAACTATTTCAATATTCCTCAAACAGTTTATCCTCTGAAAATGCTCCCTCTGTGTATGTGCCTCTGTCGGGAAAACCCTGCGCTGCGAGTATATTATTTTCGTAAACAACATCACTGACCAGCCTCGGACCCGGGTCGGAAAAGGCGGACGTAAAGCCCGGATGAGGGCAAGATAACCGACAATATTTTGCGTATTAGAATGTAAATATGATACTGATTCTATAGAAACGGATAAGCTTCCCGGGCATTGATAGCTTCTTAGACGAAACATGCTACCCACCCGAACATAATGGAAGGATTAAATCTACCGTTCCGAACCGTGCGCCGGGACTCCGATAAACATTCCGGAGCAGACTCTCCGGAAAGGCAGCATGTTTTAGGCCGAGAAATGGAGAACCATGCCCAGAGGCTCAGTGACCGGTTCTTGGAGCAGCCTCTCACTAGACATCGGTAGTCGAACCGGATCATGGAAACGTTACTCGGACACGGGCATGTTTCGAATTTCTTGACCGGAACGGGACTGGCAGTGGCCCTCTACTAATGCAGGACGCTCCCCGAAAAGGACAACCTGGTCTGGCGTTTAATGGTCCAGATCGGAATCTAATCGATTCGCACCATGAATTTCCACACTGTATAGTATCGGCTTGTCGTTCTGGGAACGGCATTCTAATGCAATCTAATCGATTGTTATTCACTCATTTAGGCAAGTGCTGACTCATTTAGGGTAGTGGAATAGTTTATGTCAACACAACTAAGTCCTTCGGAGAGGCATGCATTTCATAGGATCATGCGTTTTTAAATGAAAAAGTACATTCAACGTTTAATTAAATTCGCTTTAAAGTCGTTTCAGAAGATGAAGCCATTGGGCCTTCCCCAATAATTTCGTTAACAATTCCGCGTTTACCGCAGAAGTGCATGATGAATCATAAAAAATCATGAATGAAATGCCGTCCTGTTTGTTTGTGGTTTTTAAACATTTGCCGCAAAATTTCACCCATTGGCGGCGACAGCAGGAAAAAAGTCCGACCAAAAACATGAGCGACACTTTCGCAGGACACTCGCCATGAAAGAAAATTAGCATATTATTAAACACCGTCACCTGATCTGGTCCAACTGATCCAACAAAAAAAAACGCCATCGAACAGATTTTCATTCCGGTGCCGGTCTCTGGACTCGGAATTCAGCATTTCACTCGCGCATCACCCACACATACAATCAACATCGCGTAACTTCGGTGGCCAGAGTGGTCGCTTTTCTCTCCCTCTTTCTTTAGCTCCCTGTTTCGATTCCTCATCTGGCGAGCACTTCGGAGAAGTAGCGGCTTCATGTTAATGAATATTTATGAAAGCTCTCGCCACCTCCCGACGGTCCCGGTTGGTCGGTCGCTGTTGGTGTTGCAGAAAGCTAATAACGAAAATCCATCCACCTCCTCGGGGCGCATCTTGGGCGCGTAATCCGTGTGGCTCGTCGCCGGAGCAGTCCGACACCCGACCAACCGGCCGCGCACTGTTTACCGTGCTCGGCTTTGCTAAGCAGCCGCGAGCCAGAGCCACACGGAGCCAGATAAAAAGCAACGCGTATAAGTCAATATTTAGCGATAATCAGATCTAATTTTTTTTTTTTTCATTTACGATAGATCCAGAACGGGGAGGGCCCGGGAAACGACGGCCGGTGGCGGTGGTCGTAGCGATTCGTTTAACATTATTTTATACATCGTTCCGTTTATGCTCAATTAATTTATTTTTTTATCGTGACACGGCTCCTGGGGGCCTGGGGAGTGTTTCGATCGCCGACGGCGTGCCGAAAGCCAAATGAAACCTCGGAATGAACACCGATGATTGAGATTAGATATCGATCGACAGCGATTTAACCGTTGAACGGCAAATCTGTTTACATTTAAGATTGCCATTATGTCCGCCTGATCCTTGTACCGCATGCGTGATGCTGAAAGCTGTGCGAGTAAGCTAAAGCTTTCGGTAATTGAATGCAGAAATTCGAAACATTCGAAACACGAAGCCAATAATGTCAATGTTTCTTCCTATCGTAGCCAATTACGGTTGGCTGTAGAAGGAATGTGATCATGATCAATATGGCTTGTCTAGTTGATGTATTGATGATGGGCGCTTGCTGTGATTGACTAGTTAGAGCTATGCACATCGCCACGTTTAAATATTGGTAACCAAATACGTCATTGTCCATCTGAAATCTCTTTTTAATTTAACAAAACTATTTCTTTTCATATTGTTCTTTCATGAACTATAAATCGATCCATTCAATCGCTTCCCTTAAAGTAGCAAAAGAGATGGAATACTTCACACGATCTATGTTCCCCTGTTACTTTATGCAGATTCAATCGAAAAAAGTTCGTCGGGCAGACAAACAGTTAAACATAAAAAATGAAGATAAAAGGGCAATAAATTTGATAAGCAACAGTTTATTAAATAAAACACTGTCATCAGCAACGGACAGCGGATGAGCATAAAACGTTTGAGTCATTGGAAGCGCGGTTCAGACAAGCAAAAACCTCTCCTTCACACCCGCTGATGTCACACAGCCCACGAATGGGTCTGCTGGAATGCACTTTGCATAAAGTTCATTCCACTGCAGTGGCCGTGGCGGAATGGATCGCAAACGGTCCTTCTCCGTGGGGCTGATGAGGTCATCAAACCCATTCGTATGGCGGTGGCAAAACATTTTACGACCCGACCGACGCATTTTTCTGCGCCATCGTTCACTCATCTTTCACTTTTCACGTTCTGCGCAAATTGCTTTTTATCGCAACACTACAAACCAAGAAGTGCCAATGTTAACAACCCGCCGCGACCCACACCGTGGAGAAGTCCACGGCCCAAGGATGAAGACCGGAGCGCGAAGCACCATGTTTTCCATGTTTTAAGTACTTCCGTCCCATCGAAACATGTGTGCAATCGTTAAGTGTGCAAAACGGCGGTGCCGGCCGAAGTGAAGTGACAAGTGGCGATGCTGGCAGCGGAACCGTTTCTGCGCCCTCGAGGTAATATTGAATGAAAATTCGATTTCCACCGCACCGTGACTTCCGTGCGCATTAACCATGCGTTAAGCGAATTTATTCTTTAAGTGCTGTCATTTGTGTTTCTCGAAGGCAGCCCCTTCCGAGGACCAAGGACTGTAGGTTGCCCGTAACTCAGCGTCCTTGAAGTCGGCGCAAGGTTCCAAAACATGGCCATCATTTGTTCGAGTCGAGAGCCCATTTCGTTTTTGCTGCGCCTTTACGACGCCAGCACCGTCAGAACGCAGCGGCTGAGAGTTCTGATGACGGAGCGATGATTCGGGCCATCCTCGACGGTGGAACGTTGGACGTGTTTTTTTGTCTTTGCCCTTTCCAGATGCCAGCCCAGCCCTAGCTGATCCTAGATTTGTCGAGCGACACGATGTGTAACATAAAAATCAAACCGCACTCAAGCGCGACGCGACCGCCAGGCGGGGAGCTCAGGGGCTGGATGTTGGCCACGGTGCCGTCGTTCCCAGAGGAAAAACAGTAAATTATGAAAAATGATTTTTCCATCCATCTCGGGTCGGTGCCATAAAAAATCCACAGCGAGCTGTGAAACGTGGCACATGAGTTTCGAGCATCAAGACATAAGACCCGTGGCACACTGCGCCGTGCTGGTTTCGCTAACTTAATTGTCCCTCCGAAGGCAGGAAAAGAAATCGGCACGGCCACATGAGCAAAAGTTTCATCACATCCGTTACCGTCGCCAGGACCGCTCCGTTGCAGGGGCTCCGATTCAGAGGATAGAATTGAATTAACCCGCGCGGTGGCCGGCCCCAAACTCCGGACCGTTGCTGGAGTCACTATTTTAAGAAGTTACTTTGGCGCACTCCGAGGTAGCACCCGGGGGTGAATTTAATCAGTTCGCTTGGGCCACGTATGATTTAATTTTGAGCCCAACGGGAGTTCTCTGTCATTTCTTGGCTCGAATGGCGCTGGTGGTCGAAATGGAGAGCACCCGAATTGGTTTCCTTTGGAAATTGGGCACCACCGGTTCGGGCGGTACTTTTCCGACTGAAACAATTCGTGAACCAACTCAAAAAAGGGCCATATCAACCATTCTCGGCACTCGTTTACATATTTTTACATACCGTCTCAATAGCTTCAACTTTTGTGGCCTCTCGAAACACAGCTCGAATTTCTCACCTCGAGAGTTGCTTTCAAGAAACATGAGGCTTTCTAAGCGCTGTTAAAGTTTTTACCCCACCGAGAACCGGGCGCTGAAGAGAGGGGTTGGCCACAAAATCGCTACCACAAGTCGGTCTCGCTGAGACAGCCGATAATGGTCTCCGGAATTAGGCTTATAGTTATTTAATGAAAACTCCAATCCAATCAGCCGACTCCAACCCGTATTCGACGCTGGGGCGAACTTTGATCCCGATTAATCCTAATCCACAACGCTGTGCGGTGCCGTGAAAGATGAGCGGACGTTCCGAAACTCACCCACCAAGGTGAGTTGCTCTACTGTAAAGTACAACTTTGTTGTCGGTTACGAACCACCAAACCTAATGGCAGAGATTTGGTCTCATTAGGTCGCAGCAGCAGCAGCAGCAGCCCTACTGCAACAGCCTTGCTTCATTACATCCTGGCGCTGCGTGACTTCCGGTCGTGAGCCACGCGGTCGCCCACGGTTCACGATTCACGGTGCATTAATTATTAATATCCCAATATTGAGCGGGGCCCACGATTGGATCGGGTTGCCTGCACATCACCACCATGGGGACGAAACCCCGGAAGGCCTTGAACTGGGTGCCATGTTTTCGGCACAGGCAGCATTTTAATAACTACCAGAGTAACTCCTAGAAGTAAACACCGGGGACCGGGGACCGCTTCCCGGTACGAACGTTGGCCCATCAAACAGCAACCACCCCACCGGAGCCTTATTTTCCACTCGAACGAGCACTGGATTAGGAGCATTGCCTTTGGATTTGCCATCCGATTTGGTGGCCCTGAAAAATCAAATAGAGAAAGAAACCAAACAACAGTCTACCCATAATGTTGTTTCACGCTATCGAGTTAGAGGCTCCGAATCGATGAACGACGACGACGTCGAGACGCTACGATTCCTAGCCGACCGAACCTGGTTTCCTTCGGGGAACCGAAAAATAAAATAAAAAGGGATTCGGTTCACATTCGCTGTTCTGATTGATTGGCCACTCGCTCGCAGCACGCACCGTTGACAGCAGAAGCCATCGCCATCCCCCATCTAGTAACCGCCACCGTGCAGCTCTGATGGGGGGTAGGCCGTAAAAAAGGGACGGCTTAAAATAAATGGCAGAAAAGAGCGAAAGAGCGCAAGCGAGAGAGAGAGAGAGAGTCGCTGTTTGACAGTTGCAGATGTCACGCCGGCGGTGGCAGAAAATTGAATTCGGTCGTTACTCACAACGAGAGCACGGCCATGTGCCGCTCGTTAGGCCATTTTCTTTCTGACACACGGAACGAATTAAAAAAAACGCAGAAAAGGTCTCAAATACAAAGGAAGCAGCGGAGAGAGAAAAAGTACCCAAACACCCAAACACACAGAGCGAAGCATAAAACAACCCCGGAAGGAAGTACGTGTTCCGGGTGCCGGAGGTCCGGGCGGTCTTGGGTCTCAGGATTGGCCCGGGTCGACCGAAAATGGGCTACTGTTGGCCGCGAAATGATCGTTAAATTATGTGCCGATGTGAGCTAGGGCAGGGATCGTTTAGCGGCGTGCTTAAGCGTCCCACCGGCAGGCTCGGAAAATTGCGTTTTCTGCGGATGTCATTAGCCATCAAATGCATGCTAATTGTGGATGATGAATGGTAGCGCGCCGTAGCCCGCTAACCATTTGTCCACGTGTGGTCTATAAGTAACGATTTTCATAATTTTACAACAAAGTCAGTATTGGACCAAACGAATTTTTCTGGCATAACTAGCGAGAGTTTTTATCAAAGTTTTCAAAATATTTTTCCGTCCCATAATGATCTGTGGTTGTGGGAAAATTCTATGAATTAAGTGAATTAATAGAGCGCGCCAACGAGAGCAATGCCAAACTTATTAGCATGGGCTCAGAGGGCCATGGCACTCAGGTCCTTAGCCGTCAAATCTAGCGCCCGGTTTTCCCGGTCACACCCGGTGGGCGAAGATGTGTCAATTAAATGGCTGAGGCTGAACTACGAACCACGGGGCCCAACACCTTCAGCTGCTACGTGTCCACTGTTAACTACATCAAAGCGGAAGCTGACGATCCATAATCCTCACTTGCCGGGGTTCCCCGTCACTCCCAATGTGCCCGATGTGCAACATAATTAAACCGCAAAACGAAGGCACATCAACACAGAGAGCATCAACGGCCTTTAAGCGGCAGGTTTATCGTTCGAAATCGTATAACCCTCATTTGACATCGCGGACCCCATCTACGGTGGATGGTTTTCCTGGTTTTGTAATAAAGATATTCGTGAACGCACACAACCGTTGGGCGGGTTGACACATTTCAAGTAGTAATAAACTGAAAAACACTTTAATGACATATTAATTAGCAGCACGACCGTTGCGTTGTTTAATTAATAATTTAAGGGTTGTTGTAAGCATTGCGAGGGATGTTCATGATGTTTTGCAAGGAAACCTAACCACACGATACGAATTGTTATGAATTTTTACTGGTTCTTTCTAGATTTTTTTCTGTTCGTAAAAAAACTAATTTTACATCAAACTAAGATCCCACCTTTGAGACACTAATTATTTTATTTTCGTTAGTGACAATCACTAAGGAGACAACAATCTAAATGTTGTATTTTACTTTTCTGAAATAAGTAATTATTCAATCTTATCATACTGATACTTAATCATGCCTGATACTTAATCTGTTCTAATTAGTTTCAATTTTCTTCCCAAAACTCTGCTTTGCAAGTTTAAAAAACCTACATAATAAACGAACAGACCCGGTTATAATTAATTATATAAGTTAATATAATTAGTAAGCCTTAAAATTAAACTAAGTTATCTTAAAAGAGATTAATGAAAAAAAAACCTTCAAGCCAAATTTTAAAAAATTGTATAAAATCAAGATCCGATAATGATGGGTCTGAAATTGGGGATTCTTCTTAAGCTTTAATAATTAAATTTAATAAGCTTTAATAAAAAAGTCATACGCATTTATGATAGTACATAAAAAAGCGGGTTTAAAGTTTTACAGTAATGTGGTAACTTCACGAAAAACTACCAAATCTTAGAATTATGTAATCTAATAACCGGGTGCTCTATACGTCCCGGCACGTCACATGATAATTAATGACGGAAGCCTACATCAGCGACGCACTGACTACAAGGAGCGATAAAAGGTTCATACAGTAGTACCGTCCTGTGCCGAGAGCACCTGCTGCTCCCGGAACCGTGAAGGGACCGCCATAGACAAATATTCACATTGGGGAGCCGTTGCGGTTCGTGAATAAACTTATGTGCCTCCGCGTCATATTCGGTTATGAGTTCGTTATGAGTTGCTAATCACATGAGCGACTAGTCCAAAGGTCCAACGGGGCCGGCAACGACCGCTACAATGCTAGCCGGAGAGCGCTCCTTCGAAGGTCACCGAAAGGGCCAGCGCAGCTAGATTTTGGCTAAATGACCCTTTCCTGAGCGTGATACACACGCACACACATATGCCCACGAAGGGCATCTCTCCCGGGCGACCTGTCCGTCGTGAAGTGACATCCTGTCACGTTATCCACGGTGTGCCCGGTCTGCTCAGCGCATGATTATAACGAAGCACGGTCTGACCCAGCCTTGACGTTCGGCCCCCTTCAAGTGTCACCGTGTATGTCACGATCCACCGCCACCCTCTCGGGGCCCACGAAACGGCTGCTCGGTGTCCCGAGTCCTGCGGGGTATTGTTTAAGAGGCCTGTTCTTGTGGACCTGGTTTATGAACACTGCACCGCAAGCTGTTACTTTGGACGAGTGTGTCCCAGCAAGAAACATAGGCACGCACACTCGTTGGGTGCCAGAAGCACTTCCTGGACACGCGAGAGGGTCGCTTCCGATCGAAATGACAGCATAATGTTGGCCATCCTGCCGCTCTCTAAGCCCTGTAAGTGTCCGCGGTCCGAGCAGCATAACTGTCTGCTGTTTTCTGCTCATATGGCAGGTTAAGTCAACAGACCGGTCGTCCTTGTGACGTTTGCGAACCCACCAAACGGTGGGAACCGCGTGAAAGCTGGAGGACTCTTCCATAGTTCTACCCGTGCCCGACTCCGAACGACCCAGGAGGATCGCAGGACCGGGTTCGTCAACGTCTCACATGGTTGTTGGATTAGTTTGCATACCAAACCAGAAGCGTTTCATAATAAACCAACCAACCAACCGGCCGGCGACGAACGACCAACCAGTCCCTGCTGCGGTGTAAGAATGAGGTTAGGAGCGTGATGAATTCCCGCCGGGGCCACTCGGTCACGTTAATTATGCTAAATCCCATGGGCCAGTGCGTGAGATAGCGTATGTGAGAGCCTGGCAGTAACACGGTGCAGGAAGAACGTGTAGAAGGACGACGTACCACGATGCGATACGGTGCAGTGCCGCCGTTATGCTTCCCGTGCCGGTAGGCCAAGCGAATACTTTAAAAGTCAAGCATCGGTTTCTTTGAGTATGTAGGAAGCCTCGATTAAGGCGTACGCAGGGTATCTTTTTCCCATGCGAAAGGACGGGTTCTCGAGAAATAACAAGCTTTGCTGATTCCGCAAATAATTTGCAAAGGGGGCCATGTTTTGTAGGCTGGAACCTTACTAAGTTTTCGGGTGGGTTTACATTACTTCAAATTTAGGAGAACTACTTTTGTCCTGCTGCTGTCCTTTGTTTCAAACAACACAAAAGAGCATTCCTCACTTAAATAAGTTTGGCGATGATAAAAAGAACCAACAGTTCCCATTCAGTAACTTACTTATGTTATTCGCCCCTTGGGGTGATTAAAAAAAAACTTTATTTAATTTGAAAAGGAGTTAATCGTTCGCGAAACGCGATTGGTTTGAGCTGAGTTGAACTGAACTGATCGAGAGATGGGCAGGAACTGACTAACTAGTCCC
>NC_071285.1:39445295-39458616 GCF_943735745.2 Anopheles bellator
TGCCGATCGTGGGATTTGCTGACGTGGAGCGACACTGTCCGTAACTACTTATCATAAAAGAAAACAACTTTACTTTGGCTCCTATGAGGCCCCTCCGCGGTCTACACTGATTCAATCATCGAGTAAAGAATAAATCCCTCCGGGTACAATCAACATCCGACCTTGGAGGTCATTCCCAACATACTTCGTGCTCATGCTGAACATCATTCTACGATGTGTTCGTGTAAAGTTAATTACCCGTTTATGCGGTCGTTGCCGCGAAACCGCACTGAAACCCAATGGTCAACAACAAAAAATGGCCTCTCCACAACATCATCTATACCCTTCACGATGGAAGTGCTGTCTTTTTTTTTTTTTTTTTTTTTTTTTTTTATTTAATTCCGGTCAAGCCGGCGCTGCGGAACCCCCCGCTGCCTCGGGCCATAGGATTTCGCACGCGGGGGGACCGTGACCTCATGTGGTCAGCCTTATTGTTCTATACCCGTTGCCCCCCGGCCGCCGTTGCCTCGGCCCTCCGCCTGTCCCGCGCGAGAGCGGCCGCCAGGGTCCGTTGCTCCGCGCGCCACTCCGTCTGGAGCGTGCGCAACATCTCCCGGCAGGCCGCCGCAATCGCCGTCCATCGCGCGGGACTTTCCAGCATCTCCGGGACCAGCCTCTCCGGTGTGCTGGGGAACCCGCCGTCGCGCAGTGCCTCCCACCGCCAACACTCGAAGACGGTGTGTTCGGCCGTTCCAGGGACCCCCGGGCAGCTGGTGCAGTCAGCAGACGGCGTGAAGCCCTTGACGTGCAGGTACTCACGGAAGAACCCGTGTCCGGATAGCACCTGCGTCAGGTAGAAGTCCACGCGTCCGTGCTTCCGACCGCACCAGGGTGCTACCTCGGGGATCAGGCGCGCCGTCCACCGCAAGTAGCGGGATGCGTCCCGGCCGCCGGTCTCCGCCGTCCACTTCCGTTGCCACTCCCTGATCGAGCGCTGGCGTAGTGCGCTGCGGGTGGCCGATGTCCCCGCTGCCGGTGCCGCTGGCGGTGATGCTGCCGTCGTCGCCGAGAACGCCGCCGCCGCACCGATGCCCCTGCTGCCACCGCCACTGTAGCCACAGTCGCCGCTGCCTCCACCGGTGCCACTGCCGTCGTCGCCATGACTGTAGCTGCTGCCGCCGCTGCCACCGCTGCTGCCACCGTCGCCGCTGCCGGGCAGGCCGTGACGTGCACGGTACAGGTCCGCGTCCTCCCGCAGCTGGAGCTCTATCGGCACCATGCTGGCCAACAACGTGGCCACTGTCCAGGACACACTGACGAACGCTCTGGCGACACGCTGCGCCGCGGTCCGCCGAACAGCGTTCAGTTTACGCCGGATGTCCTGGATCCTGACGCCGTCAACCCAGACCGGCGCCGCGTAGCGCAGCGCGGACATTGCGCAGTTCGCCAGCAGCCGCCGTGTCTCCTCCGGGGGTCGGCTGTGGTTGGGCAGCAGCCGCCGCAGTGCCCCAACTCTGGCTGCCGCCTTGGCAGCCTGGTGCTCCACGTGGTCCTTCCACGAGAGGTGGTCCTGGACGACCACTCCCAGATAGCGAATGGAGCTCTTCGCATCTGTGCTGGTCCCGCAGACGTCAATGGGTGGCGGCTGCTGACGGCCACCTCGGTGGCAGCTAACCACCATCATCTCCGTCTTGCTGGGAGCCAGCTGGAGTCCCACGCTGTCCATCCAGCGAGCCACCTCTCCAAGAGCCCTCTCGGCTTTGCCCGCCGCGGCTTCGGGGCTGACGGCGCGGACAACAAGCGCCAGGTCGTCCGCGTACCCTACCAGCCTCACCGATGGTGGGAGGGGGAGGCGCAAGACGTCGTCGTACATGGCGTTCCATAGAGTCGGCCCGAGGACTGACCCCTGCGGAACGCCAGCAGAGACTGTGCGCTCTTCCAGCCCCAGGTCCGAGTGGTACTCTAGGACCCGACCACGGAAGTAGTCCCCCAGAACTGCCATGAGGCCAGGGTGAACTCCCCTACTGCTCAGCGCTGAGCCGATCGCCGTCCAGCTCGCGCTGTTGAACGCGTTGCGGACATCCAGTGACACGACCATGCACTCTCGTTCCGCTGAGGCGTTCGTGCGATTAATCGCCCGAGCCTCTGCACCACTCTCCACCACAGCCCGGATCGCGTCCACGGTCGAGCGACCGGCGCGAAATCCGAACTGGGCGGCTGATAGGAGCGGGCCGTCAGCACCGCACTCCAGGGTGTCATTCAGGCGGTCCAGCAGGACCCGCTCGAACACCTTTCCCAGGGCATTGATCAGGCAGATCGGCCTGAAGGAGGAGGGCTCGCCGGTTGGTTGCCCTGGCTTGGGCGCCAGCACCAGCCGCTGCCGCTTCCACTCCTCTGGGAAGGTACCTGCGTCGAGGAGCCGTTGAAACAGCTCCCTGAAGACTTCGGGGTGCTCCCGCATGGCCGTGGTCACCGCCCCGTTGGGAATACCGTCCGGTCCCGGGGCCTTGCGAGGGGGCAACCTGTTGGCGATGGCCACCACCTCCTCGCAGGTCACCGGACGTAGCTGTTCGTGATCCGCTGCGGCACTCTCCGCCGGCCAGACCATCGGAGGGTGTGTCGGGAACAGCGCGTCCACAGTTCGCCGTAGCACCTCCGGGTCCGTTTCCCGCGGCTGTCTCCGGCCAAGCAGTCTGCTCATGACCACTCGGTATCCGGTCCCAAACGGGTCGTCCGCAACACTGTCTGCCAGCTCAGCTTCACAGCGCCGCTTGCTGGCCCGGATTTCTCGCGACAGGGTGCGCCTCAGCTCGCGGAACTCGGCTTCGGCCGTGTACCTGGCGGGGACACCGCGCGCCCGGTGCCACCGTCGCCTGGCTTGGCTGCAGGCGGCGCGCAGGTCGCGGATCTCGTCCGTCCACCAGTACACCGAGGTCCGTGGGCCACCGCGAGACTCCTTGTTGCGCCTAAGGGTCTCGTCGCAGGCGCGCGTGAGCAACCTCGTGACCTCGGGGGCCGACGGCTCAACGCTGGCAAAGTCGAGAGCGCTGAGCGACACCCTGTACGCCTCGGGGCTGAAATCGGCCAGCTTCCATCGTCGACCGGGAATGGCGGTACGCTGCTGCTGATGCTGATGCTGATGCTGATGCCGCTGATTCTGCTGATGCCGCTGCTGATGTTGCTGCTGGTGCTGCTGCTGATGTTGCTGCTGATGCTGATGCTGATGCCGCTGCTGATGTTGTTGCTGGTGCTGGTGCTGCTGCTGATGTTGCTGCTGATGCTGCTGCTGACGTTGCTGCCGCTGATGCTGCGGCGATCTGGCTGCAGATAGGCCGACGGAGAACTCGATCATGGCATGGTCAGACGCGGTGTACAGCGAAGACACACACCAATCTCCTGTGTCTGCGAGGCTGTAAGATGCCAGCGACACGTCCACAATGGACGGCGACGCCGCACCTGCGCCCAGGAACGTCGGGGTGTTGCCCCGGTTCAGCACTCGCAGACCCATCCGATCGGCCAACTGCAGCAGCCTTGCTCCCCTGGCGTTGAGCATCCGGCTGCCCCACTCCGTGGCCCAAGCGTTGAAATCGCCCCCGACAACGCAACGGGAGCTGTTTTGGGCCAGGAGTTCCACACCCTGCAGCAGGTCCTCGAACTGCTCCATGCTCAGGGATGGAGGCGCGTAGCAGCTGATGAGGGTAACACCCCGCATCACTGCTGCTGCCAAGCCGGGGACAGAGGTGCACAGCACCTGCTGGACTGGGTGCCGGCTACCGGGTGCGATGGCGGCCCAGCCACGAGCATCGGCTATCCAACTTGTCCGCGACCCGACGTCCGACAGCAGGGCGACGTCTGCGCGGCGCTCCCTCATCGCCTGCACCACAAGGTCCCGGGCAACGCCCGTGTGGCGCAGGTTCAGCTGAATGATGTTGAGCATCCCGGTCACTGTGGAGCAACACCCCCGCAGATGGCGGAGCCGGTGCTGTGCGCTCCCCCGCACACGGCGCACTTTGGCCTGTCGGCCGAGCACTGCCCGCGCCGGTGCCCAGTGTCGCCGCATCGCAGGCATAGGGCCGACCGGTCCTCGCCTTGGCACTGATGCTTGCGGTGCCCACGCAGGTGGCACCGGTAGCACCGCTCCTCCTCACGTGGGACTGGCTCCGCCACGTGCAGCCTGACGCTGGCCATCCCCAGCAGGAGACGCTTTTCCGCCAACTGCGCCGCCAGCCGGGCGGGCAGCACCACGTTCGCCTTCTGGGTGGCGTTGGGGTGCATCCGCAGGTGCACGCTGGCCGGATCGACGGCCTCGCCATTTGGCAGCAGCGCCGACAGTCCCGCTGCCACCAGCTCTGGTGTGGCCTCGTGGTCGAGGCCGTTGGCGATCACCGTCGCCTTCGGGCCTAGCAGGGTGGTGCTGCCAGCCTCCCCAACCAGCGCGCGGATGGTTGCGGCGCACTCCGCTGCATCAGCTCTCCGTTGCACCTCCACAAGCATGTGGCCCTGGGAGCTCTGGTGCACCCTCCGCTGGGCCAGCTTGACCGCTTCGCTGCCCCGCACTCTGGCAAAAAGCGATGCGTACGACTCGCCCTCTACCGGCGCGACCCTCACGACATCACGCTGGAGACGGCTGCTCCAGCCCCGCTGCGATGGGCGCTGCTGCTGTTGCTGCTGCTGCGGACGAGACGCACTGGCAGTCGGCGCTTCCCGGGCCGTGCGGGGGCGGTGCCGCGCCACGACCGCCCAGCTGGACAGATCCTCCACCGGCGCACTGGCCTGTGGCAGGGCGGGGTACCCCTCGGCCGTAAAGGCTGGCCTGGGCTCGGGCGCTGTCGCCGTCGTCGTTGGCTGCGGCCGAGGGTTCTCCACCCGCTGCTGCTGCTGCTGCTGCGCGACCCGCTGTCGCCGCAGTTGAGAGGGCTGCCTCTGCCGTTCCCGCTGCTCCCACTGTTGGTCCTGTTGCGGTTGCTGCTGCTGCTGGATCAGATGCATCAACTCCTGCATCAGATGCAACAGGTCCACTAGGTGGTTCGTCGACTGCTGCTGCTGTGCGGGAGGCTGCGATTGCTGCTGCTGGTGTTGTTGTTGCTGCTGCCGGCGCTGCCGCTCTCGCTGCTTCTGGGAGAGTTTCAGCTTCCGCTTCGGCTGCTGCTGCAGGGGCTGCGTCCCCAGCAGATCCGCCGCGAACGACGCCATCCGGGCCAGGATGCTTTCCTGGAACCCGGCCAGCCGCTGCTCCAACGTCTGTGGATGCGCCTTCTCTGTTGGCGGCTGCTTCCCCGATGGCGGCCGCTGCTGCGGCGCGGGCGGCTGCTGCTGCGGAGGTTCGCGCTGCGGCGCAGGCTGCTGATGTTGCTGCTGGAATTGCTGTTGCAACTCCTGTAGCTGCTGCTGCATTTTCTCTAACTGATTCTCCAGTTGAGAGATTTGAGAGGAGAGCATTCTGCTGTTCTCTCTCTCCTTCTGCAGCTCTTCTTCCAGCGGCGTTTTTGCCGCTGTCGTCCTCGTCACCTCCACCGTCGGAGTCTTTGTTGTCTCCATTGTCGGCGCCGTCGCCACTGTCGCCACCGTCGCCGCCATCGGGGCTGCCGAACGCGATCTTAGCGTCGGTCTGCCTATCGACGCCCTCGTCGACATCAGGCTTGAGCCGGCTCAACGTGTGCGAGCATGCGCGTGCATGCCCAGTGAGGCCCGACTCACAAAAGACTTCCAGTCGCTGGAAGTCTCGCCTGCTTCTCGTTTTCGCTTTCGCTTTTGCTTTCACGTTTGTTTTTCTACCAGGAGGGCGACAAAAACACGTCCGTTCGCTCCCGCGTTCACTTTGCGACTATGGAAGTGCTGTCTGATGGGGCGGCTATTGTTATGGAATCTTCCTGTGACTGGTCAGTGGCCTTCTAGGGCTAGAAGCGAATGAAGTGTAGATAAAAAATGAATATTATTGGTGGTGCGATCGTTAGTGGCTCAGGACTCACTCACTCACGGTTTATGCTTAGCCTAGGAATGCATGCTATCGCCCGGGCGAGACATTGTCCCATGGACATCTGATCCACATTTACGACCTCGCATAACATTGACGCTCGATTTTCTTCGTTCCGGGCCCATTTAATGGACATTCAATGTCGAGAGCATCAGGACCGTAAAAATCTTTACTGGCGACGAAGCACAATGCACATGATTCACCGATGATGGACTCTTTTCAAAGCTCACAACAATGACAGAGTAGGTTATAAACCACCTTTTCATGCACCACAGTGTAAGCGGAAAATGCACTTTTCCTTTATGAGCCGACCCCTTTGAGGAGCAAAGAGAAGTAAAGTTTCGTGCACTATTCCTTCAACAACAACAACCCGAACGGAAAAAACAAAAATTAACTGGCGTCCAAGGACGCTTTGATGGGCCATGCCCATTTCGGTTCATATTTTACACAAAATAAATGACCCCATCAGGGTACAGAAGTTCGCAAAGTGCCGAGAAAGGGATGGTTGAAGTTTTCCTTGGTAAAAACGTTCATCGATAAACACAGTTGCAGAAACCAGCCCTGTGGGCAATCAATCTCGACCTTTTCGCTGAATCGGCTCATTGCGGTACTAAAGCAATGAGTGTAACTTCAGGACACAACGGAAAAAGAAACGAACACTCATACTAATTATCCCGCTACGAACTTTCCCGCTCTAAAACACTTGCACATTTTCGCGAACCCTTCGCCAAAGTTCCTGCGGCAGGAGGCCACAAAAACGCCCGTTTCGGGTCGTCCTGGCGGAAAGCTTCCCACCAGGTAATGAGTCGTTCCGGAAGACCGGGCCAGCAGCAGTAACGTCGCAAACGTTAGAAGCCGAAAAAAAATCCCAAAGGAGTTCGACGCAGTGCCCCCGCGTCTTGCCCTGGGCGCTCTTCTACAGCCCCCCGGGTGGCGGGTGCAGCCCCACCCAGCCTACACGGGAACCCCTGGCGTCGGCCCGCGGAGGGAAATGATTATTTATGAATTCAAATGAGCTGCTGGCGTAATTTACTACATCTGCAGTGTGATGCCTCGCAGGACACACGCAGCACGCAGTGGTAGGGGGGCCCGACAGGATGGGGCTGTACTGTCCGACCCACGAGGCCACCCACGAGCACCGCCCAACTTACACAACACAACTCGTCGACCGTCGAAAAACTTGGTCTCTGATCTGTAGGGAACCACAACCCTGGACACGGGGCTGCATCGCGATTTATCGCCGGCCGCGAAAGGACGAAACTGGCGAGGCGCAAAAACCAACTCCCCTCGGGAGACGCGTCCTGTAGCCAGTTTGGGTCAGTTTCAAGGCCAACATAAATCATGCAGCTCGGGTCCAGGTGTGCAAACCTGGCGCCCTGGCGAGTCAGTCATTTTTGTACAGTTTAAACAGCAAACTAAACAATCAGTTACCTACCATCGCAGCGTCACATCAGATACATCACGCGGTGGTCCCCCCGAGAGACCATTGTTTGAGGTGCCCCTGTGTGCCACAGCCACGCACATCGGTAAGGCAATAAATTGATTACCTCATAACTAACCAGCAGCCGCCGGGAAGCGTGTCATTAAGCTTTCATAACCGCGCTCGATAATCGGCTTCAACTCCTTCGTTATGCTGCAGCATCGCGCCACAGATTGTGAGAATTAATATGCAACGGCTATGTTTGTCGTTGGCGTCAAAAATGGCGGGAATAAATTCAAATATTCCCACAGCGCCCAGTCCAGTCGCTGCCGGTGCCGATAGATCTTGATGATTCAAACCTGACGCTTGTTTTGACAGCTCGGTAAACTGCTGGCGCCGCGTAACAAAATCGCTTATGGGTTCGCGCGAGGACGCCCAAAGCGTGCAAACAAATGCGTGATGGCTACGAAAACAAACTGAAAGTCACATGCAAGCTGGCCGCGCTAGGGTTGCTCAATAAGTTCCTATAAAACGATTTAGCGATGGCTCGCGGTGGTGAAGCTGAATTACTTGACGGAATGCGTTTTAAGTAAAAGAAAAGGGAAAATAATCTTTAAACAATTCAATCACGTGGATAGAATTTACTATTTGATGATATCAGGTCGAAAAAAAACAATTTAGTCAGCAACCGATCTTTAAAAGGGTTAGAGCATATCAACTTTTGTGCCTGAAAATGATGTTTAGCAGGAATTATTATTTTTCTGCTATCTGTTGAAAAAAAAAATTGCTACAGAATCGCATCAAATGATTGTCGAAGCTTGTTTTTCGAAGATCGTAGTGATTGGAAAGTTTTAAAAATTTCAAAGCTGCGATTTTGACTTAACAAGCTAAGCGCGTCGGAGGACTCCAAAAAAGGGATTTTCTGATGGGACAGAAAGGTGTAATGCATCACAAGCCTCTAAAACGTAATACAACCATTAAGTTAGATCGCTACTGACTACAAAAGATCAATTTGAACGATGTATTGACCGAAAAACGACCAGAATGCCGTGTTCAGGATGCAATCAAATCACTTGATTAGGAGGTACTATCCTCTCCCGCTGTATTCACAAGACTTGACTCTTTCCGAATATCATTCTTTTTACACGGTGGGACACGTATTGACTGAGCAGCGCTTCGATTCCTATGAGGAAGTTTAAATAGAATGACTAATTGGTTTGCTTCGAAAGACGAAGAATTCTTTCGTCTAGAAATCCATGATTTGATAGAAAGATATGAGAAATGTACATCTAGCGCTGGCACATACTTTAAATAAAAAAGAATTTTTAGTTTCAATAAAATAAACATTTGATTTCTTTGAAAAAATCTCAATTTCATGTTCTAGACCAGGTATATTATAATTTGTTTTACAATACTATATTATAAAATTTTCACATAAAAGCGTAAAGTTGCCAGAACCGTCGCCACTATGTTAAGAAGTCTTATGTTAAGAAACATTAAAGTTTAGAACAAAAAAAATAATGAAATAAGATTACGAGAAAAATTACGAAAAAACATCTGCTGCAAGGAGCATCCCAAAAAACATTTTGAGAAACTGTAGGACTTATTGAACGACCCCTGGACTGAACACAAGCCTCAGCCACTGAACCTGGCGGATCGCTTCCCTTGCATTGCGGTCGGTGTGCCATTTGCAGAAATTTGACCGACCATCGTGGTGACACCCGGTGCCGTGGTGACGTTTAGTGTCGGCCGACAGCAGCGGTGAAATATTAGTATAATATGATTAGCCTATTAAGTCGCAATCAATAATCAGCCGGCGGAGAGAACCTGCTGGCCGGTGGTGGTGCTGGTGCCCTATAATTGCATGTACATATTTCAACCCGCCAAACGGGCGAGACTGGGCCGGACCTGGACGGCCCACGACAGACCGGGCGTGATTTGGGGCCAATAATTTGATTAATGTCTGCCGAGGAGTGCGAATGATGGGCGATGCGATGTTGATGAGAGGGCGTTGCATAATTTCAGTAATCCAGGCCCCCAGTCCCAAAATACTGTTCCGCCAGCGAAGCGCAGCTATCGCGTGCCGATCTATGGTAATTGTGGATGATTTGTGGATAAATATTTTGCTGACCTCGGGTGTGATCTCGCGTATCGCCTAGCGTCCCTCGAGTAGCCAGTAATAAGGGCCTGTTACGAAACCACCACGTGAGGTGTATTAGAAGTGGTCCCAAAGTGGCTATTTGTTTGTGTTTCCACCGGCCAAGTGCCGACTGGACGCACTCTATCATAATCATCATTCGTGTCAGATATCCAACCGAACCAGAGGGAAAGTTCTTCCGAGGCAGTTATTAAAACCTGTGCCCCGGTCCCACCGGCCAATCAGTTGTTGTTGCCTTACCAAACTCCGCCACATCCACGTGGCCCACGGCGACAAGGGACACCCTAATCTGTCACAAACAGCTGTCGGAAGTATTGCCCGAATCGCCAGAAGAAGTTCCCAAACTGGTCCGCCCGGAAAAACCATCGGTCGAGGACACAAAGAGAAACGTCTTTTCAATGTCACTTTGGCAAAGTTTGTAAACTTCCGCTTTTTTCCCCAATGTGATGCGGTGGATGAACTAATCAAATCAACACAACAATTGATCGGCCCACCATCGAATAATCGAAGCGGGGACAGCTCGGTTGGGGGAATTTTTATACCCAACACACGAAAGTGTCACTTAAAGTTGTCAAAAAAGGCCCCTGAATCCAAAACTTTAAATGGCACCGAAGGGAGCCACCTTTTGAGTGGGACAAAAAAGGTTACTTTCTATCTGCCTTTCCTGTGTATCCAGTTTTCCGTCTGCTGCCTTCGTGGATGGCGGTTTTTGTGGCTTTCTTGCTGGAGAAAGTTTTTCTTTCCATCCATTGAAGGACCCCACCCAAATCTCCGGTCCTGACAGGGGTTCCGAGTGTCCCGGTATTCTTGGTTGCCCCAAAATCCTTCCACCATCCTTCATCTTGCGCTTGAAGAAAAAAAAGCTGTAGGTCCAACTTGCTGGCCGGCAAAAGATCGACGACATAACACAGGGCGGGCTTGTTGGGCTTTTTTGCGGTTGGAAACTTTCACGCCCCGATCATGCATCTCGTTGGGGACGGAATTTCCTACGCGACAGCGACTGGTCAACATATTCCGCCTAGAGTTCGCTGGCTTCGCTGGAGACTGGGAAGGTCCGCACAGCACTCTGGGGGGTGGAGTGTGCCAACTAACCCGACACAGATTATGTTGTCGTCCTGTGTTCCTCAAAAACTCCACCCTTGTTCGTCTCGAGCACCACAATAGTGTTGATCGAAATGTCTCGCTCCCGAAATCCGCACCCGAATTTCGTAAATCTGCTACGGATTCTGACGGAAGTGAAAGCCCCAACAGAGTGCCCTCAAGATGCTACACGATTGCTGCTGGCTAACGGTCGGCGTGGTCTCTTCCGACCAAGTGGCCAGGGCTCACCCCAAAACAGGTAAAAGCCAGCGCGAAAAGTACGAGCGACACATAAATTATAACTTCGCGAAGCGAGCGAAAGTTTCAATCCCCTGGAAAACTTCATAGTGCTTCGCCCTTACTTCGGCTTCGGCTACGGCCTGAAACACCTGACTACGGGTAAGCGCCCCAAATGCATGCGCCGCCCCGTTGCAGCCCGAGAACTTTTTGTACTTCAATCCCTCGTTCCTTCTTCGTTTAATTATACTCATCCATTTTAGAGCGCCATCTTAGCTTCGGTCTTCGCCAAGTCTTCGAAGATGCCACCAAAGTTGTCGCACACGCTCTCTCGCTCACTCTCATGCCCTTCTTGGAATTAAAGGAAAAAAGTAGCGAGCGCCGAAGCAGTAGTTACGACCATAAATGCATCATGCAGCTGGGGCTACTACCGGGGCTTAGCAGAGCGAGTTGGGGGCCGTATAAATTGTGCCAAAAGTTTGTTGCACACCGATTAACGTGTCTCCAAGGTGATCGTTCAAGTAGAGCACCGTGCGTAAGTGAAAAAGGCGATAAACGACCCCCTCTCGACGGTGGGGGTCATAAAATAATTAAACAGCCCACAAGGCCACTTTTGGTGGTTCTTGTTAGGATGAGCCGATTCTTTTCGACGGTACAACTTTCAACAAATTTACTTGTTTCGACTATGTGGTATTACTTTCTACCTCACTCACCTCGTTACGATTAACATAGCTCGAGCTGGAGCTCCAAAGATGCAGGAGCTTCAAACAAAATAATTTGATCTCTCAAAATGTGGCTTCCTCGAGCTTAAAAATATCACTCCAGGAGGTTGCAACAAATGCTCTTAGAACTTGTTTTTTTATTTGGAAAAAGCTCATTCTCTAAGCTTTCCACAGCAAAAGTTCTGCATCGACTTGGACTTCATTCTGCACATCGTTTCATTACTTTTGATTATTTTAAAATGAATTCCAGTTGAGTCGTTAAGTTGACATTCACTGGCAACATTTACTGGCTCATTAATCTTCCGCTCATTACAGAGTCAACGTAACTGAGATTGGGCTCATTTTCACATCAAATTTGGTAATCGCTCGGTGAACAAAAACCCGCAACCGCACGCCACAAAAACGACCCAAGGTTTCTTATTTAAATTGCCCGTCGGCTACGGCTACGTGGCCCCGTCCGCATTATTGAGTCGATTCAAATTCATCGTGAAGTACATTTCTGTACGTCACGGCACAACATGGCTTAATAATCTTACGACTTTTCGGGGCCTACCGGTTTGGCTATCACTTACCGTGGTTGGGGTCGCAAAAAACCATTCAGCAAATGAGCATCATCTGAGCGCCTTATTGCACTGCCGCATGCAAAAAGCAACCAAAGCCAGTAGCGAACCAAAAAATATGCAACCGTTTTTGCCACGGGCGTGATTTCGGGTGTGCTGAGCGTTTTGTGCCAGTGCCGAGTCGGCCCAGGTGCCGAGGTCGCCTGGAGACTATTTCTTACCGACCGACATTCCAACGGCCCCGGGCGGTAAATACCACGCACGAAAAGCACGCTCCTGGAGCCTCCTCCCTGGGAAGGTTTTTTCGAAACTGCCAAGCGCTTTTGCTTTAGTGCGTGCCGTTCGGTACTTTGGCACGTGCAGAAACGTAGGCTTTCGCTAGCGGTGCTCTCTAATCGAGAAGCATAATTGCCTGCGTCACGCATGTGAATACGAAATCTTGTCGAACGCCCGTTACTGTCATAGGCCTCCGTTCGTGCGTGCGTATGTTTGGGACTGGAAGTTGTACAGCTCGTCGTAAATAAATTATCGACACGCGCGACTCGCGAAAGGTTAAGTAAAAGTATTTTATTTGCTCAACGACTCGGGTAGGGCATTAGTTATCTGTTTTCGCGTTAATCGCATCCATTCTGGCAACACGCTGCACAGTTTCCACATACTGAAGGGGGCACCGTGGTCTAACTTTGTGTACAATTAAATTAAAAGAGTTTGTGGCGCAAGAAAGTTTTCTACAAAAAGACAGGGAATCAGGGAATACAAACCAAAGTTCGGTTGCTAGCCGACGTGCAGTACATTCCGAAGCACCGTGACTGGCGGCTGCTGTTTCCGAAAAGATACATAATGCAATATGCGTCAACTGCCAGAAATGAAGCAACTGACAGCAGCAGCTGACAGCGAACCCGGAAGACGACACAAAGCGATACAAATGAGAAACAACCGGGACCGCGTGTTGACCAAAAAACAAACTGCCCAAAAAAGTTGTCCCTATTGTAAGAAAGTCCGGTTCGTTTCGTTCCTTAATTTGTATTCCTATTCTAAAAGGATCTTCTTCCCTGGCTGCACACTGAAGACTGAAACCGACAGCATGGCAGCAGGCTGTCGGTGGAATTTTGAACGTCAGAAATTCTTCGTCCGTTTGTTTCGCTTGGTTCGCAAACGAAATGTTCCGTTGCCGGCTTCGAGCCGTGTCAG
>NC_071285.1:39459116-39461265 GCF_943735745.2 Anopheles bellator
ATAAAAAACCAATCAAATGTTTACGGCACACCAGGCGTCTCCATTGAGTGATGGAACTTTTTGTTCGAACAATTAATGAAACAAATTAAAATTAAATTAATACAACAATTATAGTTTCATCTCTCCCATCGTCTCCCGAGTTAGTGACATGGTTCATCAACCGGTGTTTGACTTGATGACAATTTTTATCACAGCTCACAATGATTGATGGACTGATTTGTGGATGTCGGAACCGAGGAAAAAGCTTACTGTCAGGTTAGTGCTAACGGAGCGGAGCGATAAGAACCGACAGGAGGGTGCGTAAAATCGCAACGCGTGAATGGTTGCCGCTCTTCGTAAATGACGGTTTAACGATACGGTACTTAAACGAACTGAAAGACCGATAGATTTAAGCTGTTAATGATGGGACGCTCTTCTCCTACCGACGTTTGTGTCGTAAAGATCAAAAGTCTGAGCATGGGCTGAGCATTTCATGAACGAAGACTGTAAGGCTCTTATCCTTCCATGTGATTGCTATAATTAATGAGCGATGAGTTGTAGGTATTTTAAATTACATTTTAGTTCGAGATTTCATTGTGCAACCTTCTGATCGATAATTATGTTTTGTGCTGATCATCAGCAAAGTTGCCAACTTGTTGTTTTGCTATGATTTATTAGATCAAAACAGGTTCCACATCTAAACTAACAACAGCGTATCAGAGTGAAGATATTTTTTCTTCCGCGTCGTGTGCCTTTCACAATGAAACGAACCATTTTTATTTCGGGGCGCCATTAGGATTTATGGCTAGTTTGTAAACAACAATATAACCGAAACGTGGAGCGGTCTTTTGCTTCGTGGGCGAAATTCATAGCACACGCTCTGGACACCCGTCCAGCCACGGCTCGTTGTGTCCCGCTGGTTTAAAATTGAAACTAAACACATGCTCACTCCAATGCGGTGTGGCTGTTTGAAAAAAAAAAACAATAAACCTGCCACTGTGGTGGCGGCCATAACGCCGTCGCTACCGCTGAGCGATTTCATTAGAGTTTATTAGGGATGATGAGGATGCGTGAGGGCTAGAAAGCTGCGAGCGGTGAGAACGCGGAAGGCGCCAGTCGGTGTGCATGTGTCATAAATTATGTTAATGAACCATTCGCGGAAAGTATTAAATTGCGCACCGTCGCCGGTCCGAATTGGTGTAAGTGTTTTCGTAGCTAAACGCAACCAGGGAAATTAAATTCAATAGACACCACCGCAACGTATGGGCAGTTTATATAGGCAAATTGCAATTCCCAGACTCGGGGCAACCGACTTCATTTTATGACTAGTTTCGAATGATAAGACGAACTAGCGCCCAAGCGCATCTAGGGGTCAAGGTTTACTTCCGCATGCCCTTTTTCAAAAGCCAGCGCCAAAGTTCCGATGTGAAAAACACGGGGAGCCCATTAGGACCATTGGAGGAAGCGGAAGTGCTCAAGCAGCAGCAGCAACAGCGGCAGTAGCATCCTTCAAGATCGCTTGAAAATTGGTGCTCAAGGCCCATCGCTTTGAAGCGCTTTGTAGCGCTTGTTGACATGAAACGTAAGTGTTGTAGCACAACACGCGCTCTACCGGGCGCCGTCGAACGCTTTTGACGCCCGAGTCCAGGAGGTTTATGGATGCAACCTTTCCGCTTTTGCGATTCAACGAACGCGGAAGAGTTTTGTTTGCTTTTCGTTTCACGGCGCAGAGTGTTGCTTGTTGTTTTTCTTTCGCAGGAACGCGGAACGACCCTCGCCGGTGGATACAGAACAAATCTGGGGCGGCCATAAGAAAAGCGGAAAGTAAAACAGGATAACAAAAATCCTTTCAAAAGAACTACTTGGCTGACTTTTACATTCCCCGCGTTTTCCCCGAGCCTTTTTTCGTTGGATTTGAGCGTAAATTTTGCATCAAAATCCACCCGCCCCAGGGCACGGAGGATGCACGGCACGAATCTTCTCCGGTGTCCTGCGGAGGCCTATGGGCAGCGACGGCGGTGAGATTGGCGCTCTTCCGGAGCGCCTGCCGGAACCGAATCGCTATTTACTAATTCAAGGGAATAACTGAAAATAAACTATTAAATTATGTACGACCCAGCAAGCTGACACGGCTCGAAGCCGGCAACGGAACATTTCGTTTGCGAACCAA
>NC_071285.1:39461465-39475717 GCF_943735745.2 Anopheles bellator
TCAATGGAGACGCCTGGTGTGCCGTAAACATTTGATTGGTTTTTTATCGTGACATTTCATTGACATTTATCGTGAATTTTAGCACGTTCAGAATACAGAACCGAGAATGAAAGCATTATTGTTTTATGTGTTGCAAACCAAGTTGTCGGAATGTGAGTGCTTTCAACTTATCCACCATGCGCCTCCATTCGGACCGGTGGAGGCGCCTGGTGTCCCAGCTACGTGCTGCAATATTCCTTCACATTTTAACTCCTCTTTGGGGGTTTTGAAATATTAACGGCACTCGTTGGGCTTCGTTCTAAAAATAGCTGCTACCTGCCCGAACGGAACCACCATCAATTTGTTACTCTATTCAACAATTACCGTTCATCGTACGGAGCAAGTGTTGCATAAGTTATACTATCGATACATTTCATAAAAAACATCTTTAAAATTGCAAAACAACGCCCCGTCCGGTCCGGGGCTCGTTTTTTGTGCGTTTTTTGCGAATGATCTTGCGGCAACCGGCCAAAGCGGGGAGGGGAGAAGCCGTCCGTTGCGCAACGATACGCAATGGCATGCGTGATTTGTGGACTCGCCCCGGGTCCATGTTTTATCAAGATTTATTCCGCCCATTAAACAGCTTTGCTTTATTTCGGAAAGCTCCCAGCCGATGCACCCGAGACGGGTTCGACCCGACCGACCCGACTCGCAACGGAAGCTGCGAACCGCCTGTACTCGAAAGCTCCGGGTGTTTGTACCTGGATGCTTTCGCTTTCTTGCGAGCAAACCCGAAGCCCAAAACCTTCTTCAATGTCTCGGGCCTCCTTTTTGCAGCGTGCGGGCGGGCTCGATTATAATATGTGTGTACAGGGCAAAAGTTTGCCTCATTCTCTTGCCATTCATGGTGCCTTCTTTTGAGGGCCCCTCTTTTCACTGACTTCCAAAGGGAAGCATTCACAATACATTGGTTAAGGTGAATCGTTAAGCGGATTACGAACATTCTTTAGGGCCCTCTTTGGGGAACGCAGGTCGCAGCGAAGTCGCTTCTTGCTGGTCTCGCCCCGGTACTTCAGGCGCACGATCTGACAGACAAATAGTGCCAGGAACGAGCGATTTATGCGGCGTGCCGTAGCTTCTCAATATCAATAAAGTGTGCTGGCCTCAACCCTCGGGTCGGGCGTGTGTATGCTCGCGCAACCGGTTTGCGGTTAGCCACGTCTCAATCCACGTCGGCCTCGTAAGGTTCGAAAGTGA
The DNA here is from genome assembly GCF_943735745.2 of Anopheles bellator. Lineage (NCBI taxonomy): Eukaryota > Metazoa > Arthropoda > Insecta > Diptera > Culicidae > Anopheles > Anopheles bellator. The sequence continues at coordinate 39,462,702 of NC_071285.1, forward strand.
ACCGAGTGCGTCCTTAATCCTTTTTCACCACCCATTTTTTTCAGTGAGCTCTGCCAACGGAACGTGGTTAAGGTGTAAATGGTGGTCGTGCCGGTCGGTACAGGCGGTGGTCCGTTTTGCTCCTTTTTCATCACCCGCTACATACCCGGAATGGGAATGTTTTATTCAGAGAAGTACTTTATTGGTTTGCCTTCACATCCGGGAGCACCCGGAAGCGCTACGGCACCGGGCTGGAGAAAAAAGGCACGGTTCCATCATAACGAAGCGCCCGCACCAACCCGTACCGGATGTTGTTCCAATGTTTTCGGCCCCCAGCAGGGGAATATGTAAGCATCACTCGGAAAGGATGGTGGACAGCGTGGCTAAATTGAGACCAAAAAAGTTGTATTTCATTTCAATTTTCTAATACTTCCTAAACTAGACGGGCCGAGCGGTTTGGTTTGGACGACACTGGCAGCTGGGTGATAGGTGGCTAAAGATTGAATTAAATGGCATTCCGGTAACGTAAAAATCGGGCCCACCCACGGTAATCGGTCCGTACTTTGGCAGTAATTCCCGCAGAGCGCCGGAGACGCGATACAGTTGATTACATTCCGATAAACCTCCCCACCGAAACATCGTCCGCACGGATCGGGTTCATTATGATTCCATTTCAATTACGGATTACGGCGCTCGGTATCAATTGGAACGTGTTGAGAATTAATTTTCTCTCGTAAGGATTTTTTGTGTCTGCCACATAATTCAATGCAAGTGCCATCATCTAGCGGTACGAGTACGCACCGGACCCAGCCATAATGTTATGATTTTCTGCCTTTTTTGTGAAGATTGCATTTTAATTTCATTTCGTTCATACAATGGATAGCCGGCTTTTGAACAATTGCTTGTTCTTTAACCGTTAATGTAAGATCTATCGGTGATGCCGATTCCATTTCAATTTCAATTCAACCATTTTTTCTGCTTGTACTCAATTGTTTGTGAAATTTCTCGTTTATAATTATACTAAAGAACCATAAGAAATGAACATTTATGGTTTTTCATTTTACCATCGATGTGCTGCTTTTTGTTTCGTTCAACCCATGAATGTATTGAATGAAAGGGGCTACGTTGTAGTCCGGCAGGAGCGCTACTGCAAAACAAATCCAAGCCAACCACCACAAAACCCTTATTTCCAACAAACCTGCCCTAAATAATTTATTCAAACAATCCCATACTTCGCGATCGAGAGCGGCCACAGAGAACAGGGGCGAGAACAATTGAAACACAAAGCTCAGCCAATTTTATTCCTTACTTTTCATCGGATATCCGCCATTCACTGAACTCACCAGTGGCCTGCGCGTTCGATTTCGACCACAAATCTCGCTGCAGCTGGCGATGCATTCGGTGGGGACCGCAAGCCACCGTAACAATAGCCAACATCAAACAACACCCCTACGGCCTAGACCACCGTAACTAGAAGCATTTAGCACGCCTTTGATTCGTGCTACCGACTCGTGAAACATTAAGTACAGTTCCATGTAAACTTCCACCGCCAAACCGCTCGAGGCTGACCGTATATTGGCCCGGTTGGTGTGTGGCACCCGCCCGGAACCGTGTTCTCGCCTATAACGGTCAACGGAATTTTATGCTACCACTCGCCATGGTCGCCAACGCGTTGAGCGGTTTTTAATAGTTCATAAAACTAAACTTGTTCAGTCTCGCAACGGGTGCCAGATTTTGCTCATTAGCTCGCCACTTGGTGGTCGCACAACCTTCTGCAACTCAACGGCGTTCCAATGACGCGCCCTCCTAACGGAACGGAAGGGGACTGAAATTCTGAATGTCCAACGAAAAAACCGACGCGTTGTTGCGAAAGCGAAGATTAAATTTTGCTACCGACGTTTCGTGTCACCAGCAGCAGAAGCACCGGGACGGGAGATTCGGCAGAGCAGACTAGCGAAACGAGAAAAAAGGCGCATCCAAAACATGAAAGCATGATGAGAACCGTGTCAGCTGGTTGTGAAGCGAAAACCAATTGCTTTCGTTCCCAGGTTCCCAGGTTCTCTCGCTTTCTGCGCTGCGCAAGCGAGTCCCTGCACCGGTGAACGTATGTTATCGATGGGTTCTTGTATGAGTGTGTTTTTGAATCCTTTAGGTGAGCGATAATGGCGCACACGTATCGGGGTAGACAGAGGCAGGCCACGTATCCGCATGGGCAGAGCCACCGGGATGCTTTTCGCACTTCACCCGAACCCTCAGCTAAGTGCCTTCGGTGCGTTGGTTTGCCACACACTTCCAACGACATGGACGAACTTCGAGAAGGGGATGCTAAATCACGATTAGTCGGCTGACGGCGCAGGGGCTGAGGGGCTTTGACTTCGTTGTCTTATCACTCATCTCGCCAACGGGTTTCCGCTTCACTTCCAGCATCCATTTGGCAAGCTTTTTGGCCGCTTGGCTTCCAAAGTTAATGGGTTTTCGTATCAGCTGAAATGCATGTAAGGATACTGTAACATTGGGCCACGGTGTCAACATTCTACACTATTGGGTCATGGTATACAACAAGGCATAAGAAGTTTTGAGAAATTATTGTCGGGTATTGGGGGTCGTGGAATAGAAAAAGGCGTTTGGATAACAATGAGAGGAGAAAACAAATTAAAATGATCAACGCGAGTTTCAATTCTTCAGTCTGCATTAAGTAAAAGTATGCACTAACTCCCTTGACTTGTTTGCCATTCTCACATGACATGACCAGCCCACAGGAACTTGGCTAGGAACGCTGCACGACAGTGAGGTCGTCGTACAGCTCGCTGTTGTATTGGTTTCTCCATTGTCTCTCCTCACATACGAGGCCAAATATCAATCTAAGCATCTTTCTGAGTATCTAAGTGAGTATTGAGAATGTAAAGGTTCTGTATAAGCTTTGACCGTCTCGAGATGAGATGTGAGTTATCTTATTGTTGGTGCTAACCTTTGACTTCGAACTTTCAGTCACCTATCAGCATCTATCTGCCCCGCGTATGTTCGCCGATGTTGTTGGTAGTGCTGATGATCCCACGTGCTGGTGGTGATGGAGCGAAAGGATTATAGAGCTGGCCATCTACCTTCACCTAGCTTGTGACTTTGGTAATGGTGGTTCTAACAAGTTTGCTAAATTTGGCCGGATATTTGAAACTAGCCAGGGAAAAAATTATGCTACCAGATCACCCAAATAATCCAGGACCTCTCGGTTGTCTTATCAGCTTTAACGCTTTACGCTTTAATTTTGTCGGGCGATTTAGCATTACATTATTCAATAAACAATGTTTTTTAAACGTAAAATGTGGTGCTTAATGAAGGATACGTTGCGGTATGTACTAGCCGATAATTTCGTTCTTCAATTTGTCACCACTAGAATCTACGCTGGTTTTCCACTAACACTTGGCAGCATTTATAAACCCCGCCGTGGACCCGAAAGGTTCACCGATCACCGAAGAAGTTACAGCAACCGTAAACACTCGCCACGGCAGTATTTGAACTTTTGCAATGAAAATAACGCTAACTAAACAAACAAAAACGGCGGAAACACATTTATTGCACCGTAAGTTGAGCACCGGGTTCGGTCGTTTCGTTCGGGTTGCTACCGTTTCATTAGCAAACTTTACTTTTGGCTTATCATTTCTGCACCAAACCGAACAACCGTTAGTGCGCCGGGCACGTGCTCGCGTATCCCGAGCATTTCGCTCGCTGCTTTCACTCTAGCGGTTGTCCGCTGAAGATTGCTACAAAATACTCAACGGCCGGATTTATCCAGATTTCGCTCTGGTGGCACGGAAGCCAGGCCCGGCCCCCGGCCTGCAATCAGCTAGAGTACGCGTACGCGTTGCTCACTAATGATGCACTCATACATAAAAGATTCTTCGCGGGGAAAGGACACAGCTTGCAGCTCCACAATGGCTCCGGTAGGATCTGTTACAGCCATGCGCCTAAAAGGACAAAACTTTTCAGCTCCCGAGGACGCTTTCGGGGCACACCGTTTGTCGAGAGTTTGGGATTTTTTTGTTGGTCCAAAAAAGAGGCTAAAAACCACAACTGGTACGAAAACAAAGAAGAAAAGTCAAAAAACCATGTTGCAATTCGTCAGCACAAAATTGAAACTGGCACGGTGGGGCATCTGAAAATGTGGATGGCAAAAAATGGGGAATGAAAAATCTGAGTGGAAAACTCACCCAAGCCGGCGGCAAGCATGTGGTCGATGAATACTGTTTTCCTTACTTCCACTGGCCCCCTCCATTGCGGTGCCATTACGGACACACCTGTGGAGCACCTCGAGGAATCGTCATCATCGGGCGAAGGCAAGGTTTGTGGTTTGCGCCCATAAACCAACAACTTTCTCGTCCACCAGGGCCTGCGCCTCGGATACAAAGTATGTGGGCTCGAGCATACGAGCTTTTATGTCGATACGCGAAAGCTGGGCACGTCCCCGGCGCTTCGCCGCCACGGCTAATGCTGCCGTCGCCTTTAATGATTATGCTAACGGACGACTTGCGCAACTTCGCGCGCGCTGGCGCGTCTCGTAAAAGACGCCTGCCTGCCATCTTTCCTTTGTTTGTCCGATTTTCTCTCCCGTTCTCGTTCCCATTCGCTCTCTTTCTCTCTGTATCCCTGTTGGGACGATTGGGCTGACTGCAGAGAAGTTGTTGCGGGAGTGTAAATTTGAAATACTTTCATAAGTTTTCGCCGGTCCCTCGGCGACCAGTCCTGCAGCGACATAACCGGTCCCGCGTGCCTGCGCCCTGTTTATGGTCTTGTCGTCGCGGCACACGCCCACCTGGCACCAACATGTGGCTTGAATTGAATTCTCCTCGGACACCTGCTGTAGGGACACTACTAAAAAATGAATAAAACATTACATCAATGCGGCGAGAGCGGGCTCAGTGGGGAAATGATGTGTAAATTAATTATTTTCTGTTTGTTCCTCAAAACACGGTGGCCGCGGCCCAAGCTCAAATCGTTGCAATTCGCGCAGAAGAACGGAGCACGAGCAGCACTGCATGAAGCTTGTTTGTGAGCATTCCTGTATCAGCACAAAATGTTGAAATGCTAATTTCGTACAGGACGATTGTCGGGTGCCAAAAACAATACGAACTGCACGCGCTGGAGTCTCCATACATCGGCATGCTATCATTAAATCATCAAACACAATTAAATCCACATCATTACCGAACGCTTTTTTTCTAAAGGATTTTCCTCACCTTGATTTTATGGTGGTTTAAATCGTGCTAATCAAATACTCATGAGGCTAACCCTCGTTCCGGCCACAGCAGAACAGTCATTGAACAGTTCCACAGAAGGTTGTGGCCACAGGGTAGAGCCGTCGGACACATCTCCACCACCTCGCCACCAGGCAACGTTAACAGGTGGTCCCGTGGTGCCCGTAAGGCCACTAAAGACCAAACAGAAGCCCTTCCCCGGTTCCACAACAACCACAGTTTCAGCAAGCCAAAGTTCGAATGGGAATGGGCAATTATGCGTCAGTGTGTCCGGGCTGGCGAGTCATGTTTGGGCAGCATTTGTTGACATTAAGAATCAACAGATGAGAAAAAGAAACATTAGGTCCAATCGAGGACACGTCAACGGTTGGCCTACTGCCTTGCCGAGCCTTTCAGTGCCATGTTAATTCGTTTTGCAGTTCGTATTTATCGAGCCCATCGGGCGAGGCAACACATAACACGCTGCAGCTGTTACTACAACCTGTTTCTGAAGTTGTTTTCTGTTAAGCCACATTTTTGTAGGCAAGCAAACCTCACATATGGTAATTGGAAAGCTATCGTGTCCTGTCAGCTAAAGTACATTTGATTGCGATCGTAAAAGATCTAAACAATGAGCAAAATCCTGCAAGTACTAGGCGCCTCCATCGAACACACCTGGCGCCTCCTTTGATGATTGCAACAAGGTTCATGCATAAAACCAAGGTTTAAACACTGTTCCTAAAACGTCACTCACTCAAAGGCACTACGCATAACCATTCTGTTTAAAAATCTTAGTATTTTACTTATCGATTAACGAAACAGTTTAACCATGGAAAACTATCCGCTCCCAATCATAAAATTCGTTCGTTTCATTCAAACACTCCAAGAACTACGATTGCCGTGTCCCAGAAAGGTGTGCAGCGTGGCCACACGCACCATTGAGCCTATATGGTTCCTGCCCAATCGCACCCAAACTATAATAATTCATAGAATCCCTTCTTCGCTATCGCACGCTCCCTAGGCGCCATGATTGAATGCGTGAGCCAAGCCGCTTCGGGTGAAATATGAATAGGTTGGGGGGTCGTCGCACTCATTTTTACACTATCACAAACGAGCCAATGAGCCCACGCTTTATGGCACCCTTCAATCGAGCGCCCGATTGCGTGGTCGAGCACGGGTCCAGGGAAAAGAAAAATCCTTCTCGAAGCTTAAAGTATTGAACCCAGTCGCCAGTGTCGTGGTGACCATCGTGGGTTCCGACACCCTCTGAGTGTATGTAGTTGCGGTGACGAACGAGTGCGTGAAACACGCAAACACTCCGTGACCCCCGGCAGTACCGTATAGTACGATAATCAGCGATTCCGGCCTCGGTTACTGAACCAATCGATTGCCAGAGGTTGCTCACGGTGACGACAATCTGACAAGCTGACAGTGGCAGACAGGATACACAGACCCCTACACACTGTGATGACGTTCCCAAATGCCCACTGGCTTACGCCTTAATTCTTGCTGATTGTTCAATAACGGGACTCGACCGACTCGACATGCAACCCTCACCGAACCGAGCAACGTAAATCAAATCACGGTCCGCCAGCACCGAAATTTTGCTAATCGATTCAAGTTCCGTTTCGAAGCAGTGTCCCCGATCACGGCACGTGACCCCGTTTCGAGTCGTGCAACTTTCTAACGCTCAAAACGACATCTCACGGGAAGATGTCGGAATGTTGATTCCTAGAAAGCTGGCCGCTGATGACGTAGAAACTCCCGTCGTAGCGACGCGGCTATGGCGGCTCGTTATCGATCATTTCTAGCACAATGAAATAAAGGGCCCAGTTCATTCTCGGCCTCTCTAAGCAACACAAACAATAGTCACGCCCCATAACTCTACTAGATGATAGTGGCATTAGCCTAGATAAAGCCCACACTAGAACACAAGTGTTGCACTTTAGCTGCCATTTTGCATCCGTCATTAGACAGGTAAATCATTGCATTTCGTTTAGAAACCTCTGTAGCTCTTTTTAATTAGTTCTTTTTCTACTAATTCTTTAGTATTTAGTTACCGATTTTTCGATCCTTGTGTGAAAAATATTAATTTAATGTAATATATGTCTTTTCTTTCATGCTTTAAAGTTGGTAAGTGTTATTTTGTTTTTCAAACTAACCATAACCAAAATGAATGTTTTCCATTTTAATTTAAACGTCAACCAAAGCCAAATGCTCGTGTATCTGCCCCCTACGTTCAAAAATCCCGTTTCCGCTGATAAAGCAACGGATCGGCAGCGGCAAACAAAATGATTCGCAACATCCTTCCACCATAATAACCCCTTTTTTGCCGATGAAAACGAAAGTGCTGCCACAGCGAACTGGCAGCCATGTTTGAGTGGCCATCCTTCCTTCCATCACGCTGACTAGCCTGGGTCGGCCTGGGCCTGGGTCTGGGTGGTCGAAGTTGCAATAAATTATAATCTCCCCCGTTACTGTTGCCGCCGCAGACAACCGAAAGGCGCCACACATCAACGCCGTTCTACAGAGCTGCAAATCATCCACGGCCAACACAGGATGATCGATTCCACGGCCCGCAGTAATATACTTTTATGTGTCCAAAAAAAAACGCGAAACACGAGGAATTCAGCGCGAACATTTGGCGAGTTTTATGCGTCTCTGTCTCTCTATCTTTGTTTCTTACTTCGGTAATTATTGATTTCCTTCCGAGTCGAAGGCCTCGTAGGCGCTGTTTACGGACTTAACCTTACAAATCTGTGCCAAAAACCCACGCACAAAGAACCAACAGTCTTCCGACGTTCCGAAAAGCAGTTCGCTGAGGAGTGCAAAACTTGTTCGATTTTATCCATCATGCCGATGGAGAGGGTCTTCTTTTTCTGCACGTTCATCCCTCACAAGTTCAGCCGCGGCCATTCGCTAGTAACACCGAGGACCGCTAGGCGCTGTAAACTCCGGACCCAAGGAGCGCCATAATTACCAATATCCCATCGCGTCCGGGTGCCGGTGCCGAAGATAAATAAACCGACTTTCGCGCTCCGTCTTGTCACTACAACCGTCTCACTCGCGCGCGCACACACCCGAGAAGCTCAGCTGGTCTTTTCGGTGCTTTCCTTCGTCCAGGCCAACACGCGGACCTTCAGGCCGACGGTTGTCGGATTACCGCCAATGCGGCATTACAATGCGGAAAATGGTGCGCGACTCTTTTCCACTCGATCATGCCGACGGCGACGAAAGCGCGCGCCAGACGCCACTGGCCACGACGGAGCTGGCGCTCCGTCGTGAGCTGGGCAATGTGGCTGCCATTTTTTCCTTCTGACCGCCACTACACTAACGGCGACCTTAAAACGGTAAATGAACGCGCAAAAAGCGAGAGCGAAAAAGCAGGAAAAACTCCAGTCGTCCAGTCGCAAGATAACGGCGGCCGCGCTACACGGTCCGGGAGAGACAGCAATAAAATATTTAAAAATGAAACAGAACCATACATTTTTATGATAATGGGCCGTCGGAACGTGAGCGCACACACTAACTGCACGGCCACACGCAGCGAAGCACGGGCGCGGGCAGTAATGCATCAGCATGAAAAGCCACCGCATGATTGAGTACTCGAAATTTCGAGTATTCGAGCACCGCGCGGTCTACTACGAATGTGGCACACAAAAATGGCAAACTTTCGCATCGATCGTAGTTTTTTGAGGTTAAGGAAGGTAGTGGGAAAAAATCGACCCAAAGTCAAGTATGCAAATGTGGTTGGTGGCGCGGCCGCGCGTCATGTAAATATTTCGGACGAGATTTCGTCCTTTTTGGCTCGGTGCCCTGCGACGAACTTATTCGATGTTGCGAGGTGCCAGCTGCGGGCCCCCGGAGGCGGCGATGCTCGTGCGCCCCGCGCGACTGTGACGGCCACTTGTGGCGTAGTTTGCGAACTTCAGGCGTCACTCCCCGTTCGGTTTGGTTATTTTATTTTTTTCCTTGCCAGCCCTGCCAGTTCCCAGCCGGGTCTTTCGTTTCCTTGCGGTGCTCCTTTTCTAGCGCCCTCGGGCGCAGCATGTCAGAGGTCGTAGTTTTGGGGTCTCGTTTCACTTCATCTGTTAAGCACATACTGACACGCTACGAGCGTGTCGCTACATTAAATAGTGATGGTGATGGTGGCTTTGGTTGGCACTCGTTACCCAGCTGGTGGCCGAGGCAGCTGGGGATTCACAGATCATAAGGCTCTAAGCCACTGGTCAACGCCACAGAACAACGCCCGAAAACCGGCCACAGGCAACGACAGCGTTCGCCGGAATGCTATAGCATGAAAGTTTTACATCCGAAAACTGTAATCTATTCTCATTCGTGTGCAAGTACCGTAACAAATTTAAAGTAATGCCGTTTAACACCGGCTCACGACTGCGTTTAGACGGTCATGCAAAAAGCAGGGCTGAACAATTACTACAGAAAAGGGTCTAAAACTTTGACTTTGACTTTGACATGACTTTTGTTAACTGTATTGTAGAATGTTTGTTCAATTTACCCAACACCGCCACGTATTCTGAAACCGTTGTAACTCAACCGAAAATTACAACAACAAAAATAATAGCTCATCTGAAAATTAGTTCGAGACCGAATGGTTTTATTGGAAATTTTTCCCTTATTTCACTTCATGTAATTTTCTCGTATTTTGCCTTATTTATTGCCACAAGTATCGAGCCGAGTTCTGAGCTATAAATTTCCAATTTTGAAGAAGCTCCGTTAAAAGATTGAATTCACGGGTAATTAATATCCTTTTTGTTTGATGACCTCGCATGACCGCGAAAAGCTTCGAGCGTGGATTCGTTCTCGATCTCCAGCCTCTCTCTCACTCTTCCCAACAACCAGACCATAAAACTCCCCAGGAAAAAGGTCGCACATCGCGGGGTTCATGTCGCAACTCATGCGATTCAAGCTCTTATCGCGAAACTGCTGCCTGGTCCCTAACGGCGGGCTCATAAATGTACACGCCCGGCCATTTTCTTTTCTGAAACCGTTTCACAAAGACAAAGCTAATCGCGCCTTGCCAAGCTTCGCCTTGTCACCGTGTCACCGGGTGGCAAGCCAACGTTCGTGACCAGTGCCTCAGTGCGACGGGGCCTGTGCATGTCCCGATGAAGTTTGTCCGCGTGATGATATTTTTAAAATTAATCCCAAGGCTGACCCCCACAGTTCGTTGACCGCGTTATCATTGCAGGTGCTTAAAGGTGCTGGTGGTCCACGAGTAATGAGCTACTCTTTATCATTGTCGTCCGGGTTATGCTCGTTTGCGAAACAGCTTTGCGTCGCCCCCATAAGGACCTCGTGGACAGGCTCATCGTTAACGGTGCAGCGGCCCCACGCTTATCGACCAAATTTGGCAAAATAATTCCCACACAGTTATCGCCACGTGACGGTCAAATAAAGCTCGCCCGATAAGAATGCAAAGAAGCTCATGGTGCGAAAATGGTGAAAGTTAGTGGCGTCTTGCGTTACTTCGCAAACAACAATTTCCCAAAGGAAACGACCGGCATCGTGCAAAAGTGTGTGGTCAAGAGCGCAAAGTACCATTACACACCATCTTTGGCAAATCATGGGTCGGCGGGTAATAAGCGATGGCGCAGCTGCACCGGTGGCCGTAACTGATTTGGAAATTACTTTTCGAGCACCATTACAGCAGTGCATCGCTGAATTGTTCTCCTGAACAATGTCGGTTTTCTGGAAGCGAAGCAATAGTTTTGAATTTACAATGAAGCTAGTGTTGTTATTCGAGTTACGAGTACGTTAACCTTTCAATGCCAACAATAAAATACTCTCAAATTTTCTATGTAAAATGTTAAGGAACCTTGTAGAAATATCTTACCACAAAAGCCACTGCACAAAGTACTTTGCCAGATTCACCATATCCCATCGTTCCGATCCACTTGTTGGGCATCCTTGCCAATAGAGACTTCTGCTTCTTCATCGTGGGTAAAGAAAAAGAAAACACGAACAAAGCCGAATAATCAAAACAATAAACCGAGGAAAATACAGAAAAAATTCTCCCTGCTTCCTGTCCAGAGAGCAAAAAATTCTCTGCTTCCTGACTCCTAATAAAGCAGGATTAATTTGCTTACTTAGGCACCCTTGTCCGGAACCGATGTTGGTGCTTGCTTGTGCGCTACCCTTACGTTGATGGGGCCGGTTCAAGGGCGTTCCCTTTCGCTCGCGAATCGCATGAATGAAGTTAGGTCTCAATGATACCCATACATCAATTCCGCCCCCTTCGTTTCCGTCGCCTAACTTGTTTTGGTCAAATGAAATGAACCTTCCCCTCGTCGCTTCCGGCTTTCCGGCCTGATCTACGCCCTTCTTCGGTATAATTAATAGAAACGTACTTTTGCGGGTGTACGGATGAGGATGCGCCTCCCCGCTTACTGGTAGCAATTGCAGTGTTCAGACCCGATGGGCTCACGACTTGCCGTCCGTGTGAGGACCGTATCATTAATTCGGTCGAGGGCAAAAAGGCAAAGTGCTGCGAGTAAACACCAAACCACGGCTCGTGATGCTCGTCCTGGCGGGTGGGCGCCAAAGCCGCCGCCACGCGAGAGTTGCTATTGATTGGCGGGCATGTGGAATTAAGAGAGTGTCAATATTAATGAAGTGCAAATAACGTTGCCTTGCGAGTCTTGTTTTGTAGCCGCTTCTGAGAAGCAAATTTACGCCTTCTCGGATTGGTAGTGATCATGTGGGATTTGCTTGGGATCGATTATTCCGTCCACGTCAATCATGCCGATAGCATTGAGACTGATGATGGGTTACGGTTACTGTTGATTGGGCAGGATGCTGTAAAATATAAAGAAGCTGGTTTTTACAATGCAACATCAATTGTAAAAATCAATGCTGAAGCTTTTGTAAACGATTTTGCTGAACTCCTCAAGACCGAGAATAAAAGAAAACATTGTGATGCTTGATCAATACACTAACGACGCTGCAGCATGTTGAGCAATTGCACGAATATTTATGTTTTATCGCACACCAAATAATGGTTTATGAAACGGCCATGTGGCCTTTATGTGAGGCTCCGTTTGCGGATAAGTGTGTCGCGTAGGCTATAATTTGCACGCCACACATTAAACACCTAACACATAACTGCTACCCGCAGAAACCGAACGTAACGTCGCCTTCGTGCCAACCACAAGGAAGCCAGCAAGGAACATCCAACATAAAGTTTCCTTTGTATTAAGAAAAAGAACTATTCTCAGGTCCTTTCGGTAGCGATACACTTTGTTCCGCTTCCTTAGTGAAGCGCGGACAGCGGATACATCATAACCGTTGGAACACTATAGTCGAATTGGTCGTCGTTCTAAGGCCTAGCAAATATTATTGCTATTTCTTTTACGATTCAAATTTTCAACTTTGTAGATTTTACGTACATGAAACATTTGCATCCCAACACTCAATTTTCAGATACGGAGTAACTTAGAATTGTTAGATTAAAGAGAAAATAGAGTGAGCAACAGCTTGCAACTCACAGCACACGTCGTACAATGGCCAATTTAGGGATTCGACATCTTTTCATCCAGTACGAACATGTTCAATCCTAGTAGGTAGTGAATAAGAAGTTAATCACCCAGCAACTGAGCGCACAGCATGCTCAACAAAACTTTACCGCATTACTTCCCCAAAGGAAGTGTTGAGACCGGTATCCACTATGACCGGGGCTCCGCCGAAATATTTACCGAATCTTGAACAATCTTCCATCCGATGAGCATAACCACACTTCGTACAGAGCGCCAGGGTTTTCGACACATTCGTGTGCCTTCACATGTACTTTTC
>NC_071285.1:39480817-39490817 GCF_943735745.2 Anopheles bellator
CAGGGCTCAGCTGTTCCATTTTCTTAGTAAGTTTGCTGTGCTTTTGCAAGTGACAGTCAGAGGCTCTTAAATCCTTGAATTTTAATATTAAACAACAGTCCGCTATTAAATAACGTGTTGGATACTTTTTGCGAACGCTTAAAGACATCTGTTTGTCATCATTTTTCCGTTAAATTAAATACTTTAAAAAGTGCAGCCCCAATGCATCCATCATCCATTTCGCATCTGAAGATAAAGATCCCGGGTGCTTTATATTACTCCTGCACAACCAAAACCCGCCCAAGGTCATAAATCGTCCTAGCGAAGACCGCGCCACAACAACCAAAAGCCCATCCCGGGCTCCACTTCCAGGGAGCTGACCCAGAGAAATGATCGATTCCCGGGGGCAGAATTTATTTCACTCAATGTATCAACTGGCCGCCCGAACCCAGCGAGGGCCCCGGTTCCGGGGGCCGCGACCTTCGCTCGAGTCAAGACATTTTATTTTACATTTCTCGCCGCCCGACTTTTGTTTGCGCCAAAAGCCGAAGAAAGGCGGAAAAATTCTGCACTGCCCAGCTCGTGGCTCTCGGTGGATTGTGTGCAGAAAAGCAATTTGTCTCGGGTGCCCCCACCCACTCACAGTGGAACAGTGGGACCATTAATCTTGCGCTTATGCTTAACTTTTGGGTGTGGGCGGATTTTTCATTTCCGCACGTGGCGTGTCCACTTGTTGGCAACCTCGGTGAGCTTTCGCCATCGATTGCTGGTGCGATTTTGAATCAACAAACCGAGGCGCGACACCATTCTGATTGTAGTCATATCGTGTTTTTGTAAATTTGTATTTATTTTTCTCTGGCCCCTCTTCGTGGACAGGTCCTGGCAACGTGTGGTCCGATGAGCGTGTCCTTCTTCACGGTGGTAGTGTTTTTCGGTTCGTTCTATTTAATTAACCTGATGCTGGCCGTCGTGGCGCTCAGCTACGAAGAGGAATCGCAAATTACACAAGAGGTATCCAAGGCGGACTTTTTGCCAACAATTTAAACAAATCCTGTATTAACGCAGCCAAACTAATGTTACAGGAGCGTCGCAAGGATCTGATCGATCACCGGGACGACTCCACGTTCAGCTTCGACCCGGCCAACCTGAACGTAAAGCAGCTCAGCAAGCAGCAGCGCAAGAAAATTGACGCTCGCAAAGGCGTCCTGCTGGCATCGTATTCGCGCAAAAAGACGCGCCGAAGGAAAAAGGGAAAGGAGGGCAACAGCACCAACGGGAACAGCCACGTAGGTATCGGGACGCTCTCCACACCGCCGACCGGGTAAACATTGGAACCCTTTTCTTCCTTTTCACTCGCGTAGAGTAAAAGCCGCTCGGTCACGCCAAGTCCCAGCCCTAGCCCACGGCACAGCATCGTCCGGCCCCAGGCGCTGGCCGTACAAAGGACGAAGGGAGTCCTGACCGTCGGCCCCACGGGCCAACAACAGCAGCAACAACACCAGCAAAACAGCAACACTCTGCATCCACTGGGTGCGTATCACGACGGAAACTCGTCCGTCCCCCGGGTGGCAATTCGTCCATTTCATATTTCGAATGAGTGCAGGATTTGAAGTGGATTAAGTCATTTGACACCGTGTCCTTACATTTATCAGGCACGATTATAACAATAATGTGATAGCTTTCACTCTAAGCGTTGCTGGAGCACCCAAAATCAAATTAATCCTCAAACTTCTATGTACTTCTCCATTTGTAAATAATTTTAAAATGTTAAAAAATCTCAAATTGCGTCTATTTGATGCCAATTACCCTGCTTGAGTTGCTCTTCTTTCAATATTTCTGGCGTTGAACATTCACATGCCACTGATAGAAGAGCAGTCAAAGATACTTGGATTAAAAGTAGGCTATTTTTAGCGAAATTTTTGCCCGTAACGACCAATTTTATTAAAATACTAAACTATAAAGGGTCAGAAACATTAAATTTCAGATCTACGCAAACAAGTCTGACTACGGGAACAGTGTCAAGAAGGAAGGAGGATTGTTAAGTATTTTTTTTAAATGTAGGAATTCCAGACAAGCTGAAACTGAGATGAGAAATGCGATAATCCAGACGTTACTGAATCGTCCTTTTATGGTTTCCTAAAGATGAGATCATATATTAAAAAAAAGTTATCCATTTCCTCCGAACGACCCAAGAGTCAGGGCGTCTGTGGAATGTATGGGTATTGAAATCTTCAAACTTTTCGCCATTTTGTTCCCCCAAACACCCACGAACCTCGAATAAAGTGACACGGATCTGAACTCCGAGCCATCAATCACATCCCGAGTGACGTCTTTCTAATTCCGCATGATTTATTCCTCTATCAACATCCCCGCACTGACCTTGCACCTTAATGTCGAACGAGTTCCGGCTCACGGGTCCCATTTTTCTTTCCTTCCGTCCAGGACCCAACTACAGGGGGCAGCTCCTGCTGTCGAGTCGGCAGGGCAGCTCCAACGCTAGCGAAGGAGGCGTCAACCGGGAGTCGTCGCTGGACGACTCCGGCGTCGTGGACGACCACGAAGAGCAGGACGTGGCCGGCGATCCGCTGGGCGAGCAGGTTCGTGGGGCCCGAGGCTACGAAGCCATTTTTCACACATTTGTCACCCAGAGCCCAAGGCGTCCCATTGGAGACTCTCCTCTCAGCCCCGTTTGTTTGCTTTGTCCTAGGCCTGGGCAGCATGTTGGCAGTACTTTTGTACTGCCAACCCATAGACCTCATCCCAATCCTCAACACGCTCGCGCTCGCACGTTTTAATTGGTTCCCCGCGCCGAGAGCCTTTGTCCTGGCTGACGACTCCATATCGCACTCCTGATTGCTTCTTAATTGCAGCAGCCGCCGGGCCCACAGCATAAGTATCACCCGCAGCCTGCGTTGTCTCAGTTGGCGCAGCAGCAATCACAATCTTCCCAGCCACAGCCACAGCAGCAGCAGCCGCATCCTGCGTCGCAGCTGACGCTACCTCTCCAACAGCAGCAGCAGCAGCAGCAGCAACAGCGCGAGGTAACGCCCGTCACGCTGGCCCTGTCGCCGCGGGAAGTTCGCATCATCAAGTGTAACGGCAATCTGGCGAAAATCAAACAGCAGAACGTTTATGCCCTCCATCCCGAGTACTTGTCTCAAATTGTTGTACTAGGTAGGTGGATGTCCTGCCGGACACGGAGCCAGAGCCCCGGTGCAGCAACTGTCTTACATTTCCGTGTTCCTTCTATCCGTATGCCTTCCTCTGTCCACTCGATGCCACTCTGTCGTCGTCCCACAATGGAGAAGACGATCTTCCTGATAGAAATTGTGATAGCTGTGTTCAATGTTGCATAGACTACGAAGGGTGGTTGCAGTTTCAAAATTGTTTATATAAGGTACGGACTCGGAACAGTTGTAAATGTAGCGTAGCCCTGCGCGCTAACTTTCGCTCTCTTTCCGTTCGCAGATTGTTAAGGATCCGTTGTTTGAGCTAGGTATCACACTGTGTATTGTTTTAAATACGATGTTTTTAGCACTAGAACACCACGGGATGAACGCGAACGTGCGAGACGCGTTAGATATTGGCAATAAGGTGAGCAGTGGGTGCAGGCTCTCCGGGCAACCCCATAGTTAACGGTCTTCCTCTTTTCGGCAGGTTTTTACATCCATTTTTACTCTAGAATGTATACTGAAGGTGCTGGCACTGTCGAAAGATTTTTTCCTGTGCGGCTGGAACATATTCGATCTGATCATCGTCTCGGTGAGTCTGCTCGATCTGATCTTCGAGCTGATAGAGGGGCTAACGGTGTTACGAGGTTTAAGATTGGTAAGCAGACACACTAAGCCTGCCACGCTCGGGGCACGCCATTCGCATTCACACGCATTACCCTCTTCTTTCGTGCGCAGTTACGGGTACTGAAACTAGCACAATCATGGACCACGATGAAGGTCCTGCTAAGTATTATCATATCGACAATAGGTGCTCTAGGTAACCTGACCTTCGTGCTGGTGATTGTTATCTATATTTTCGCCGTCATCGGCATGCAGCTGTTCTCGAAAGACTACACTCCGGACAAGTTTGCACCGGATCCGGTGCCAAGGTAAGGCGGATCCGGGCACCCACCCGCCCCACCGTCGAGAGAGGTCCCCACAGCTCATTCCGTTCCGTCTTTCGTTTGCAGATGGAATTTTAATGATTTTTTCCATTCGTTCATGATGATTTTTCGAATACTTTGCGGAGAGTGGATCGAGCCACTGTGGGACTGTATGCGGGCGGAAGAGGAGGTAAGTACGGTGCGCGGCGGGGCGTGGGGTAAAGTTGAATCACCCTGTTTTAATGCCACACACACACACACACACACAGGAAGGAGCATCGTCCTGTTTCGCCATCTTTCTGCCGGCCCTAGTGATGGGCAACTTTATGGTGCTGAACTTGTTCTTGGCCTTGTTGCTCAACAGCTTCAACTCGGAGGAGTTAAAGTCGAAAAAGGAGGTACGTAGAGCGAGCGAGAGACGAAAAGAGATCTTATGTTGGTTGTGCTGCATCATGATTGTGTCATCAATTGCGAAACATTCACCTGCATCATCATCACATCATATCGCCATTAGCTCTCTGTCTGTGTGTCTGTATGTGTTTGCGACTGAACGATCTCCGTAGCAGAATGTACCTATTGTGTATGCCTGTGATCCTCTCTGCATCTGTGTTATCCTGAATGCTGAAAACTCATCCATGGCCGTGAATAACCATAGGTTTATGTGTGTGTTATTGTTGTCGTCGTAGTTTATAGTTTCAACAGACACCAACTTTGGTGGGTTCAAATGACGACAACGCCGTTGTTACGTGGAAACCAAAATTAAATTGAGTGAGATCAACACAATCGCCCCACACAAAGTCACGATTGAGTGTGGCTTTTAGGCACATCTATATAGTAACGGTATCGGTAAAACAAAACTAGGCAAAGTAATTTTCCGGTGCTCTCTACTCAGTGATTTTTTTACAATTAAAAAAGTTTTGCAGAAAATCGAAATGATCAACCGGTCGAGTTGGGCACAGCAGAGGATCAAATTCACAGGGTGTTGATGGTGGACAAAACACAAAAAGTATGCTTGTTTGCCGTCAATTCAGGCATCGAAGTCGTTTGTGTTGTTGTCAGCTGCCTTACGCCGTAATCATTGCGATTCAGCAAGGCTTATGCCCCAGCTATATCCTGACACCTTTCATATCAATTCGATTTCGATTTCTTCGGCTTTTTCATTGACTCGTCGACCTAGAGCGAAGTGCCGAGGAAATAATTTACCACAAATAATGCTTCAAACGTACTCTTTCCAACAAATGTCGCGGAAACTTTTTGCTTAACCCAATGCACTGTTTTATCCAAACGACGATGGTTTTGGTTCCTTTTCAAATTTTTGAGAACCATTTTTGAAATATGATTGATCACATTGGATCACATTTGAAGTTAATCCTATCGGTGAACCAGGAATGAATGCAGAGAATTCTGTATACCCACTCGATCATGTTCATAGTTTTCACAGCTTGAACCTCATGCTTTTACATAAAGCCTTTTACATACCGTGTAATCATACCGCGCCAGCGACACACTTAAGTCACACAATCACCACGAGAACCCAGCTGATCGTGTTCGCTGAAGGAGTTTCAATACACCTTCCAACCCACTGCACACCACATTCAACATTAGCCCAGCAATGGGAGCTACTTCTCAAATCGATCGTCCAAAAACTATTCTGTCACGAAGACTTTAACAATGCTTGTGTAAATATATAAATACGTGTGTTTTTCTTACTCTCTTCAAAATTTCGACCCGTCGTCCTCATCGACCCCAAAACGATCGACCTTGCTCATGCGCCTTCTTCTTGTACTTCTACTGCGGGTCCTACGAACGCGTTACTCTGCTCGAAATTGTACGACACTCCATTGTTAATAAACACCACAATAAAAAACACTCCCGAATCGGTTCCGCACACCCCTCTGATTGCTGGACCAACTCACCTATGACTCTCTCTGCGTGTGTCTCTCTGCTCTGCGTGTGTGCTCTGTTATGCATCTGTACTCTGCAACAACAAACGACTGCTCCTTCTATTACTACTGCAACTACTCCTGCTACTACTACTACTACTACTACTACTGTACTCCACTACCGTCACTGTGTATGCGTGCACGTGTGTCCTTGCATCCGCGTGGCGTCACCCGATGTGTTTGTGTTCAATGTGTGATAGAGTTTCGAACAGGTAAATTCCAAATTCTCTAAATTGGGTTTTCCCCGGGGGCCACAGGGACCTAGTAGGCACCCATTAGAGGCTGCAGGGGCGCTAGCTAGCAACACCCGATTCGCACCAGGATTGCTCTCTAGGATTGCCGTACTTAGTGGGCAGTTAGTGCAGTACAATGGATAGCCATAGGCCATCTAGAACTAGCATTAGATTTGGTGTTAGCCGTAGCCTTAGCCTGTTGGCAGCAATTAGTTGTAGTTGAAGCTTGAAGCTGCCTACGTTAGCACTGTACTTTGTTGCTCCACTAGCTCGTTGTAGCAGAAACATTGCCCCCCCCAAGAACCCCCTGTACTACCGTCCAAGTCCCAAAGCGCCCCAACTAACGCTTCCCTATATATTTACCGGACGCCAGGAAGTGGGCGAAGACTCGAAGCTGGCGCGCAGCTTCGAGCGGATACGCTCGATCGTGCGCAAAAAGCGGAACGCCAGCAAGGAGAAGAACGAGAACTACGCCAACACCAAGCTGGAGCAGCTCGTGAACGAGATCGTGATCAAGCAGCGTGAGGAGAAGAAGCGAAACAAGCACACCGCGCTCGAGATGCAACCGATGGGTATGGGTACGGAGGCGTCCCAAACACTCCCTTCGGCTTCGGTGGACCTCCAGCAGCAGCAGCCAGAACAGGTACAGACACAGCAGCAGCAACAGCAGCAGCAGCAGCAGCAACAGCAGAAGTACATGAGCCTGCCAAAGGAATTAGTTCCTGCCGACTACCGGCACCCGGGTGGACCAATCTATAGCCAAAGCTATCAGGTAGAGGATCAGCCTCAGACTGTTGTAAGCATGTCACCTCACGCGGATCGCGGATGTTAATTTTTTTTTTTTGGGACACTACACAATACTTGAGTACTACTTCCCACACCCACTGACTTTTCCAGGATGTTTCTAACCTATTCTTTTCGATGGCCGCCCATTCCAGGAATCGCTCAATCGGCCAGTCTCCGGGTCGGACTTTTGCTACGACATCCCGCTCAAAGATCGCCTGCCGCTGCGTACGATCTCCGGCAGCCAGGAGACGGTGTCCCAGATGGACGACCGGGCGTTGCCGCGGGACGATGGGCAACCTCCAGGGCCGCAACCGCACCAACAAGACGTGGAGCGCAAGATTCTGCGCCAAATGTCTTCCGGTTTCGGTACCCAGCAGAGCAAGGACGAACCCGGTCCCTGTGACTCCCTGGAGCTCCAGCGGAGTGCCTACCACATCGCCGACACGGCGTACCAACCGTACGACGAGGCGTACCTGCAGTACCAGAAGTCACTCCTGAACCGGTCGCCCAGCTACCGCAAATCGCTGGACAAAATCTCCTCGAAGACGTCCAGTGCCAGCTCGCCATCAGCATCGCTCACCGCCGCCAAGTGTCACTCCCCGCTGATGCAGGAAGTGCTGAACGCGGGCTCCAACTACCTACGGAGTAGCAACATCTCGCTCATCCAACCCCAGGCAACGGCCTCAACGGCAGCAGCAGCTCGACGTGAGGATAACTCTTTTTTAGCCGCAACCGATAGGGTGCCCTCGGCCGTCAGCTCGGCCACGCAGTCACCGCTGATCGGTGGGGCCGGTGCCCATCAGCGATCGCCGAGCACCAGCAGCAGCCTGCGGAAAGCCCTGGCGGCCGCCGGCCGGCTGTCGGATCACTCGCTCAACACGCTCTCGATCGACCACGACGAACTGATCAACCAGATGAACCTGAAGGACGAGCTGCTGAACTGCGAGCAGAAGGAGCTGTTCCAGTTCCTAAACGACGACATCGACGGCAGCAACAACTACTTCAGCGAAACCGTCGGCTACAGCAGCGCGGCCCTGGTGGACACGGCCGATACCGAGAGTCTGCTGCTCAACAGCGGGGCACTTTACTCGCCCGACCGCAAAGTCTCGAACGGGAGCCTCAAGTCGAACCTGAGCAGCATCTCCAACTCCATCTTCCAGGCGCTGGAATGCCGACGCGGGGGCAGCATCAGCAGCAGCGGCATCGACAATAACAAACCGTTCCCCGGCCCGGCCCAGCCCGTGGGTCGTGGGCCAACGATCGCGATCGACAATGGCAGTCTGCAGTCGGGACGCGACAGCGACGACAAGGAACCGCTGGTGAAGGGCTCCGAGTTTGACGACATCATCCACAGCTTCGAGACGGAGCTGAAGAGCCTGAAGTCACTGTCGCTGGGGCGCAGTCTGTCCCAGACGGACCGGGACGGGTCGCCGGAACCCGAGGGACGTCGTAACTCCTTCGACACTTGCCCCGTCACGCGGCCAGCCATACTGGCGGAGGAGGTAGTCCGACTACGACGCCCCAACTCCACCACGGTATGCCAACGGGGTGGTGGCGGCGAAGGACCAGCCGAAGGGATCCATCTGGGCCAGCCGAACCGTGACAGTAGCGGGAGCAGTAGCAGTGGCGCTGCCGACCAGTCCGATGACAGTTCCAGCCAGCGGCAACAGCAGCGCAGTGAGGCGCAGCTGAAGCGGCGCAGTCTCGAGAAGCAGCGCCACATCACGGACGAGGAGTTCAACATGGGGCAGGAGATCAAGAGGCTGTGCGATCAGCTACAGGCCCCGTTCGTGGCGGCCGAGCAGGGACCGGCAGCGGCAGCGGCGACGACGACGCTAGGAGCCCCCGGCAGCCCGGCCAACCTACCGATCAGCACCATACCGATCGTGTTCCGGCGGAAGAACGATTTCCACAGCAGCTTCGATCGGATCAAGCGGCTCAGTCTGATCGAGCGCGTCGAGGAGGCGAAAGACGAGGACGAGCATCAGGGGCACCCGGCGGCGGCGCTACCGATGAAGGTGTCGAGCGAAAAGCTGCCCCGTAAGCACCTCTCCAAGGACCGGCTGGAGACGCTGTCGCTCAAGAGCAGCTACAGCGTGGAGAATGCGGCGGCCGGACCGAACACGCTGACGGAGGGGGGCAGCCGGGGCCAGCTGGGGATCAGCATCCAGGAGTTTCAGCGTACGATCGGGCAGGAGTCGTCGGGGCGCGGCGACGACGATGATCCGGCGGGCGACCGGATGCCACCGTTGAAGAAAATGGTCACGTACGGGGACAGCTCCCGGCAGGACAGCTCTCAGCAGCACACGCCCAAGCGGACACCGTACAAGTCCTACGACTCGGACGCCCCTCGTAAGTGGCCCACCCGCACTGTGGGGCGTCCCCTCTCTCTCTCACTATCTCTCTCTCTCCCTCCATGTCCTAGTGAATCTTGCGGGAAAGCCTTGGCACTGTCTGGTGTCTTACGTGGACGATATCACCGTCGGTGGTCGTCGGAACTCGCAAGGTGTCTACGATGATCCAATGGCTTTCCCCAGTTTCGGGCGGCGCAAGGCACCGAAGATACCGCAAGATTGCTTTCCCCAGAAGTGCTACGAAAAGTGAGTAAGGCCCCGCTGCCACTAGTTCCGCCGCCACCGACCCGAGCCTCACGGTCACGGGTGTACGATGTCCCCCAGTAGTGTGTTTGGTTGTGTGCCGTGTTCACCATTTCCGCGTCCTGCACACTGCGACCATTTTTTGTCCGTTAGTGTGCGTGTGTTTTACATTCTGTTTTTTGTATGTGTGGGTGGTTTGATCACTGGACACACCGGTTTTTGTTTTGTTTGTTTCCCATTGGTGTCCTTATCGTTTCGTATTCGTCCTGCGTGATGTCTTCCGCCGAGTGTCTCCGAGTGTTTTTTTGTTTTCAATTTCCAATTCCAATTTCCCATTTGGTTTGCGTAACCTTAAGCCCGTTAATT
>NC_071285.1:39495817-39528015 GCF_943735745.2 Anopheles bellator
TTCAAGTTGTAAGTATCGCCCGTCTGGCAGGCGGAGATTGTGATTTGAACCCTGCCCTGTCACCTGACTCTGCAAGCGCCTCGCCGGGAGCGCCTAGATGGTTTTGCTAACCTTCTGCTGCTTTCTATTGCTTGTCCGGATGGTCCCGTGTTTTTTGCCCCGCTGTTTCCCCACCACGTAGGCCACCTTCGAGGGCTGGATGGAGGTGATGGCGGACGCGGTCGATGCCCGCGGTGTGGACCTGCAGCCGCAGCGGGAAGCGAACCTGTACGCTTACCTCTACTTCGTCATCTTCATCGTGTGCGGTTCGTTTTTCACGCTCAACCTCTTCATCGGAGTCATCATCGACAACTTCAACATGCTGAAAAAGAAGTACGAGGGTGGCGTGCTGGAGATGTTTCTGACCGAGTCGCAGAAGCACTACTACACGGCGATGAAAAAGCTGGGCCGCAAGAAACCGCAGAAGGTGATCAAACGCCCGATCAATCAGTTCCTGGCGATGTTCTACGATCTTTCCAACTCGCGGAGGTATGCGGATGGCAGCAGTAACCTGGCCCCTTTTCGGTAGCTAACCGCCTGTCAACCTGTTCTGACCCGTTCCAGGTTCGAGATAGCGATCTTTGTGTTGATTTTTTTAAACATGCTCACCATGGGCATCGAGCACTACGATCAGCCGCACGCCGTGTTCTTCGTGCTGGAGGTGAGCAACGCCTTCTTCACGACCGTGTTCGGACTGGAGGCGATCGTGAAGATCGTCGGGCTGCGGTACCACTACTTCACCGTGCCGTGGAACGTGTTCGACTTTCTGCTCGTGCTCGCCTCAATCTTCGGCATCCTGATGGAGGACATCATGATCGACCTGCCGATTTCGCCCACGCTGCTGCGCGTGGTCCGGGTGTTTCGTATCGGTCGGATACTGCGGCTAATTAAGGTAAGGTGGAGGGACTGTGCTGGAGCTCCCGCAAACTCATTGGACGATGGGTTCGTTTAGGCCGCCAAAGGTATCCGGAAGCTGCTGTTTGCGCTGGTCGTGTCGCTGCCGGCACTGTTCAACATCGGTGCGCTGCTGGCCCTGATCACGTTCATCTACGCCATCATCGGCATGTCACTGTTCGGGCACGTCCGGCAGCAGGGCGCCCTGGACGATATGGTCAACTTTGAGACGTTCGGGCGCAGCATGCAGCTCCTGTTCCGCCTGATGACGTCGGCCGGGTGGAACGATGTGCTCGAGTCGCTCATGATACAACCGCCCGACTGTGAGCTGGCGCTCGACTTCTCCATCAACGGTGACTGCGGCCACCCGCTGTTGGCCATCACGTACTTTACCAGCTTCATCATCATCAGCTACATGATCGTGATCAACATGTACATCGCGATCATCCTGGAGAACTTCAACCAGGCGCACCAGGAGGAGGAGATCGGCATCGTCGAGGACGATCTGGAGATGTTCTACATCCGCTGGTCCAAGTACGATCCGCACGCGGGCCAGTTCATTCACTTCAACCAACTGTCGGACTTTATTGCGTCCCTCGACCCACCGCTCGGTATACCGAAACCGAACTCGGTGGCCCTGGTGTCGTTCAATCTGCCCATCTCGAAGGGCAACAAGATCCACTGTCTCGACATCCTGCACGCGCTGGTGAAGCACGTCCTGGGCCACGTGGAGGAGACCGACAACTTCAAGCAACTGCAGGACCAGATGGACCAAAAGTTCAAGAAGCAGTTCCCGACCCGGAAGGAGCTAGAGATCGTGTCGTCCACGCGCATCTGGAAGCGCCAGGAGAAGGCGGCCAAAACCATCCAGACGTCGTGGCGCGAGTATTTGAGGTTAAAAAGGATGGGTGGCCATACCATACTGACTGACTGACTGACTGACTTGTACTCCGAATTGTAGGTTAAAGCGGGAACGAGAGCGATCGCCGATGTCGCTGGACGAGGAAAACACCCAAAACTCCAGTCCCGGCGGATGGCAGAGCAAGTTGTCGGCCCTGAACTTCCTGCACCTGCAGGTGCACCGTCGTGGTACGGCCACCTCCAGTCGTGCCTCGTCCCGCAAATCGTCCCGTGCTTCGGATGCCTCGGACCTGAGTGAGCTGGCCGGGCCGTGGCTAAACCTGCCGCTCATGCTGGTGTCCGGTACGAGCGACATGGTGAAGGACGTGAAGCAGCAGCACGCCAACGGGCTCGAGTTGAAGTAAGCGGCATCCGCTCCGTCTGACCGACATTCAATTCACCCACATTCTTCTCCCACAGGGACACCACACCGGACATCAAGGGGCAGCGGCGCAAGTCGTTCTACAATTTCCCGTTCTTCCTGCGCCATCAGGATGCGGTGGAAGAATCGGCCACGGCATCACCGCAACCGCTCAAACGGCCGCTCAAGGACAGCGAGACGAACCTATCGCTCAACGGGTCGGTGGACAGTGCCCCGCCACCGGTGCCACCGCCCACCACTCCCAAGTCCAAACGGGCCACCAGCTTCGTGAAGAAGAAACCCCCGCTGGAGCGAGGCTTCTCCGCCCAAAGTGCGCTCCGGTTGAACCGCAACGCGGTCGTACGTAAGTGTCCCTGGAGCGCGCGGCGATCGCCACCGAAACTGTGCGGCTTAACCCGTCCCTGGATCCTTCTTTTAGCCGACGACACCCTGTCCACGTCGAACGCGGATGTCAGCATTCTGGTCACGGAACCCTCGCCCGACATACCGCCGGGAACGGCTCCGGGCGAGACCCTCGTCCACGTGCTGGTGCACCGCGAAAGCGAAGAGTACCAGTCGGAGCTGGACGACAAAGGTATGGACTGCACAGAGGTTGGGTTATCCACTTCAAGGATGCTTCAGCACCCACCGCCACCGCTGTAGATCTGTGTCTCTGTGTGTGTCTTCCACGCAATTACACTTGTACCTGGATTTCTGGACACTGATCCTGACACCAAAGCCTCCCTTCCAAGCACCAAGCATCTTACATGAAAACGAGCACCTTCCGGTTCCGATGTTAAAAATGGTTTCTCTTATTTTGTCTCTCCTTTCTTGCTCTCTTTCTCTCTTTCCTGTCCTGGCTTGCGTTGTGTATGTGTGTTTGTGTGTGTGTTTGTCTGTTGAATGTTGAATGTTGTCCCACGTGGGGGGGCAGACGAGCCGAAGCCGGCCAAGGAGCCCCGGGATCCGTCCCGTGCCGCTGACATCAAGCTTTCACCGGGCACGAACGTTGACTATCAAATTCTAGGTGGCCTTGAGGGGGAACCGCGTCCCGTCGTGACGATCTGCGTCGAAAGCCCGCTGGAGTCGCCGGAGCAGGACATCGGGGTAGCCTCCGAAAAGCCGTCGCCGCCACTGGACCATTCCGTAGCCATTCCGATCGATCCGGAACCGATCGACGTGAATCTGCCGCGGGACACGAGCAACATCTTTTACGACTACGACGACACCCCGGAAGCGGTCCGTCCGGAGAAGTCCGGACCGGAGAGCACTACTGCAGCAGCAGTCGTCGAGGTGCCGATTGATTTGGACAAGATCGAATACGTGGCCTCGACGGAGTCACAGGCAGCGCAGGAGGGCCCGGTGCATCAAGAGGAGGCCCAGCAGCAGTCTTGCGAGCCCCGGACCAACGCGGACACGCAGCCCTTGCGGCAGGCTTCGAGCTGACCGCCGGAGCGGCAGCGGAGCGGTGACAACATGACGCCACCGGATGCCCCCAACAAACCGACGGCCACCGGCAGTTGACAATCTCCGTTCTGAGTAGCTATGACTCTACTCTACTCTGGTTGGCCGATCTGTTGGCAGTGGCCCTGGTGGTGTAGCATGTAGTTGAGGTTATGGATCACCAGATCAGTGGATCACTTCGTTCAGTGTTGCAGCTCATGATAGAAACCGTTGCAAATGGGTCCCATCCTGGGTAGCGAACTCCTCCTCTCCAAAGTGTTGTTGCTCGTTTAGGACGCCCCCCTCAAACCCCGTGGGAGGGTGTTTTGGGTTCTGTTTGCTAGGTTGACCGTGTTGCTGCCCTTCCACCTAGCACTTGATACTCGCGCGGCACAAGATTCTTCCGTTTGGGGAAGATTCACATTATATACGATCGATCGTCCGAACAGGTCGGCCACGAACAACCTTTAACAGTACATCTCTTACATATCAGTTTGTGATTGACACGCACACACTATCAGTGATCCAGCAGAACCAGGTTCTCGATCAAGCAAAGTGAAGCAAGTGTACGAAACCATTTCGTAATATAGTATATTTTCGTAACGTAATAATTTATTTGAATGAACGATAGGTAGTGAAAAGCAGTCAGCAGAGCAGTTATCAACAGGTACAACAGGACGACAAAACGAGATAATCAACGCGAAGCAGATCGCAGAGAGAGAGACTATATTTTTTCGGCGCTACGCCATCTTCAAACGTTACTTTCTCCTTCAATCCAACTCTAGCGCGAGTATTTAGTTAGCTCTGTGATTGTGAAACAATCGAGGCGAAGGAATGAATTATAATAAATAGGCACACACAACAACAACGAGATATAGGACGTAAGAAGCGAACCATCAATCGAATTTACGGTAGTAACAACCTAACCTTTTTAGTGTCCGCGTTCTGGTGTTGGGCAGCGCGAGCGAAGAATAGTATATTGATTGTCTAAATCGTCTCCTATTATTAAACATCTCAATCGGCAGGTAAAGTGAATATTCTAATGCAAAGTGTGGAGGGGTTGCGCGATCGAGGCTGTACGGTCCGTCGGAAGATTTCGGTGGTAACCGATCGGTGTCTGCGGTTCACTTGCAAACAATATGTATCAATCGCCAAATACTTTCGCTACTCCTTTCTACGCCCCCAATCGGCCCAAGAAGTCGTGGGGGAAGCAAATTGGATGATGTAAATGAGTGGGGCTCGCTGGGCTCGTTCTAGTTTCTAGAAGGTTCTAGTAAGGCCGATAGAAGGGAGTAAGGCTTGCATTCACTAAAGGCCGCCCCCGATAAGTCGTTCACGGTAGTTTTAAGTGCAAACGATGATGTACAAAGGAACCAATCACACCCCCCCAAAAACAAAAACAAACCCCAAGGAACTGGCGTCAAGGTGAAGGGTTAGGTGAGCAAACGTGTATATAGAGGAGAAACCCACTAAACTCCCGAACCAAAGCCCACTTCCTTGACCTGTGCATACAAAAGAGCTCAGTCAGATTACGGCTGTTTAATGAACAATTACATTCAGTTACACCTGGCCCAAAACCCACAAACCCGGGTACAGGCGCCACGGTTGTACTAGGACCTAAGTGAAGCGTAGCGTTTAAGAACCTAGCCGTACTGGCGTAAGAGTGTTGGTGTATAGAGGATTCTTGAGGAGTGTTTACCAAGGGTACTGTGGCACCACCGGGTGGGAAGCCGGTGTGTGACCGCGTATGCCTCTCCAAATCGCAGCTTCCACTGTTGTTAGATATGATAGACAGAATCTGTATCGGGTGGAGTCGCCAACAGAGCTGAGGCGAGAGTTTGGGCCTCAGCGGGACTTCGACTTCGAGGGCGAAGCGGACGTGTACAAAAAGGGGCGTTTGGTGGTGCATCGGTAGTTAAGTCGGAAACAACATTAAATTAATCACGTTACTCACGTTATGAAACAAGCAACAAGAATACGCAAATACTCACGCAGTACGCACAGACGCGGTAGATCGAGAGGAGTTTCGAGGGCGTAGCAGTAGCAACAGAACATCGCCCCGTAACAGTTATCTTTAATGCAGAGTTCCAAACCAACGTTAAAAGTATGCTAAACAATTCCGCCCGAAGGGGCAACCAATGTAAAGCTTCAAACTCATTAAGCATAGTAAGATCGAAATAACAACCACAATATTATTAAATGAAACAATAATAATATTGTTTAAAACAAAGCTTCGACTGGTACTGGTTCCGCGTTGGTCGGTCGGTAAAATTACTTAAATTCAATCATCTGGCCACAGTGTAGTAGAGGGCGACCGAGCGTGAAAACCGGACGGTGCCGGTTGCTGTTGATTGCACATTTTTATTCGACCCAAAAGCAAAATATTCCAAATTGAATTGATGTTGGAGCGTTCGAACAACATTCGAACAACGTAAAATACAGCAAAAGGAAAAAAAACCTTCTCCTGAAACCCCGGTGCAGTTACGTTCGGCCGTGTTGTTCCGTTCCGTAGATGTGGTTTTGTAAGTTTTGGTTCAACTGATTGTCACGCTTTGTCACGAGCGATCGCGCAAGAAGATCCCCCGGAATGACAAAGTGATTAAGAGTTATACACCAACAACAAAAAATAAGCAAACAAACAAACAATTGAAAGTGTGAAGGTAAGAAAATTCACTACCAACGAGCGAGGTGAAAACTTTGTGTACATAGAAAAAAACGGATAGGGAAAACGAAGGGAAACACCAGTGAGATGCCAGAACGATCGCGGCTGAAGAGCAGAGCGTAGCGGTCTTCTGAGGGTTCCGAGATTTGTAAGGCTAAATTGTAATGCTTCATAATACGCAAATAGTAGTCGAAAACATACAAATTAAACGTTGCGACCCTCACGCATAGCTACCGCTTGCAGGCGCACATCAAATCCTCTTTCGTTTTCGGCCTACCTTTCGAATTTCAAGTGGCCCCAGAGGTTCCATCTCCCACACAGCATAACACCCCCACTGATCGTCGTCACTACTCCTTTGAGCTGCGCTCGGCACGCCGTCTACTACAACGTCCTCTTATGCCATTAAAGTGAGATTAAGTCAAACGGTTGATGATCAGAGATAACACAACGAAGCAATAAATGACAATAGCACGTACTACACGGCGGCCCCTTCTACACCTCCGACGCGCAGCGCAGCGTTCGCTGATCTTCGCGTACCTTCTCACACATTAAAGCGCAACAATCCCTTCCCTGTGGCCGCGGGAACGCAATCCGCTTCTTGCACGAAAGATGATTCAATCAGGGAACCACCGCCAACTCGTGCCAGAACGGGCTCCCGGTCCCCGGACCAAGCAGAGCAGAGATTGCATATAACCTCATTTTCCCCGATCCCTCGACCGCGGCTGTCTCTTGCCGCTGATTGGCTTCAATTGCCATTCCATACGGCGACGGCGGGCGCGATCTGCACAAGCGAACAGACCGCATAAACGGCGCGCGCGCGCGCGCGCAGACGCTACCGAAATTGCCTGATTGGGACTGGGGACAGGAAGTCCAAAGCCCACGCAGCTCGTTTACCGGTGCGCCAGGCGGCTATTAAATCACCGTCACCGTCACCGCGGCAAAATGAAAGTAACCTAAAGGCTTTTACATCTTGAACAATTCCTTTCCAATCAATCTGAGCTTTAGAACGTACTACTCGGCACACCGCTTGGCTGTTCTACGTTGAACTATCCAAACGGCCTCAATTTCGATGGGCAACGGAACCAAGGGTTAGCGATTGCTAGCTGCGAAAAGATGCGACAACATTTAAATTTAGAAAGCCGGATCGATAACGGACTGTTTTACGGCCATTTGCAAACCGATAGAGTGGCAACACGTCAATTAAGTGTATTGTATTGTAACAAAACTTACCAAGCATGATGGCTTGGCACGACTTACGGAACGCCATCCGCTTTCGATCGCTCTCGATCGCACTTCCGCAGTTTCGCAGCGCACATCAAATCACATTGTGGTGAATACGTTTGCTTCGACTTCGATCCGTTCGGTCCCACAGAAACAAGGCGAAAGGAATCCTTATTAATTCATACACTATCGGAGAAACCAATAGCGGCGCTGCTGGTAACGGAGGGAGATCGCCAGGCCCTCGGCCAGAGCATCGAAACGTGCAGTACGCAAGGGTACGCTAACAAATACTCAATCAACTTAAACGAACCCACAAACGACGAAGGCCCCCGGCAAGGGTACCGTTTTCCCCTACTCCCAGAAAGATTGTTAGCAATAAATTGTAGCAAATAGCGAAACAAATAAAGCAACGTTCCACACAATGTGCTTGTACCAAAACAAAAGTAAATGAAACATGATATCTAGTTATAGCGTGGAAAACACAGTATAATACCAAACAGTTGACTAGTTAGCCGTTAAACGCGAGAGCGAAAAAAAACGTTGCGAAATTAAAACGGACAACCCCAAAAAAATGTTAAAAACGGAGGAAGAAAAACCGAAAAAACTATCGGCGCAAATGGAGCAAACTCGGCGTGTAGTTGTTGAAATAGTTGTAACAATATCGTTCTGTTTTTTCCGCTTGTTATGTAGTTAATAAATTTTTGCAACAATTGATAAGGGCGCGCGCCACTGAAGCAACGGGAGGCACCAATTAGTGAGAACTGGACATCCACACCAGCATTGCCGAAACCCGGTGGGAAGGATATGTTGCAGTACCGGGGTCTGCGAAGTGGAACAAAAGCAAGATAGAATTATGGAGAAAGTGTAAAGTTGATGGCATGGGAGCAGTTTTAAGGAAATACATACAATCAATACGTTTCCCATAAGGGTTTTTCCCGTTTCTTTCCTTCTCCAGTCTTTTGAAAATTTACTATTTCGTAGGGCGAAAACCCGATCGTAATCGATAGTGTCTATAGGGTCTAGGACCATGATAGAGGGACGCCGGCAACGGGGCACACGAAGATAAGGACGGTGGCGCGCCTTCAATCCACAATTCAATTTCGAAACTTACAAAATACGAATTTCTATTATTATGGACAGCTGAATTCATCCAATTGCCGTTTCTGCGATCTGAGTATCAGTAGACTAGTTTAGCGGGATAAGTAGAAACAGGTTTGCAAACATTTTGACATGACCCTTTTCTCTGCAATCAGTTCTACTTCGTGCAAATAAATTGGGTATCGAAAAATGGTGCCGGTAGAGCCGCTAAAAGGAAGCATCAACGTGCAATAACCCCATAACAGAAAAAGATCCGGCTCGGCGACCGGACGAGACGCGGCAAACGAGAAAAGAAAGAAATACAAGAAAAAGAAGTGTACGTTTAAACAACAACAACAACAACGGAAAAGGATAATGTCAAAACGACAAACAATAAATGGGAAACGCAAGCAAGCAACAAGAACATTAACAATTAGTATATAACATTAACAACAAAGTAATAATGTAACGAATCACACGTTGAGGCTAACGGGATGGACCGATCGCCGGTGGAAACCAATTACAAGAGTACTAGATGTAGAAAGTTAGTTAGAATTTTGTTAAATTATATACCTAAGGCGGTCGTCCCCGAAGAACGGAACCAACACAAGAGCAGAAACAGCATAAAACACACACAAACACACAGATACACAAAATACATCCGCATCAAACGAAAAATACGAGAGCAAACGCAAAAAACTTATAGCACAACACAAACCAAAACCAAACCCCTAAAACAAATAACAAATGAAACTGAGACAAATTATGAAAATTTATAGAAACAGATTTGAAGGTTGTGTAATTATTTAGAAGAAAAACATGAAACAAAATAATTATATTATATATACTATATATACATATAGCAGAGCAGAACAAAGCGGCAAACGTGGCGAGAGGATGAGCAAGTAAAAGTATAAAGGAACTATTCTGTAAGAGTTTGCGTAGCTTGAATGACAACGTGAATGCGGATAGAGAACAGTTTCATAGAAAACAAAACCAAGCCCCATAACTTGGCCGCGTCATGGTTTGGGCGGTCAAAACTTTAAACATCAAAGAGCGTGTACATAAAGAGAGTAATAAAACCACAGACTTATTTAAAAGTATAAATGCTTAAACTTCGGTTGTTCGCGTCGCAGCACATTTGTGATTTGGGTTGCTAATTAGTTTCGCATTTAAATCCGAAAAGGGCCTCACCGGCAGCAGGGCGGCGCACTAGGGGGTTAGTTTCTCGATGGGCGCAGAAACACGTCATCGTCACCCAGAAAAGCCCTGACCTAGACCGAGCGATACATATTTACACTGTGTGGAGGAAAACAAACAAGCGGCGGGTCACAGCAGGTTAACTAGGGCAGCAAACGGTACAGCGCGTTGTTCTTCCGCGTGGAAAACACACTGGTTCATTCTATCTCATTCTATCATCTGTCACATCCGTTCTTCTCGGAACGGCGAGAGCTCCATAATTAAGCATAAAATGTGGAAAGTGGCGGCCTCACAATGATGCCCGAATGTTGTAGGGGAGCGGCTAACAATGCTGACATCCAGAGTCATATTGTTTCAAATTGTTGCACGTTGACCGTGCTATTGTTTTGTCAGCCTTTTATGGGTTCCATATTCTTTTCGCTTCCGATCGCTGTCCCATTTTATTACATAGTGAAACCTAACGCTGCACAGTTTTGTGGGGCGGAGCAGATAATTATTAATCACTACTTCAAAACCACTGATCAAGCCTGGCTAATGAGCGGACGGGTCGTCAGTAATTATCGATCATCATCGGCATGGCATGGACGAGTTTAATTACACCGTGAGCACATTCTCTCGCGAACCTAGAAATTCAAATATTTTAAAGTCATCGTTCAGTAATTGTCATCGCTACACATAAGAAGATTATCGTATCCTTCACCGGAGATGTCTTTTTCATAAAAATACAATCTTCTCTTTTATTTACCGAATATTGTGTGTTCAGTGTGATATCTTTTGCACATTATCAACCATCATTTCCGTCCGCGTGTTGTCCTTAACGTCAGCTTACCGTTCCCCCGCCGTCGGAAGTCCACTCGAAATGCATTATTTTTTATCTTCATTCGAACGACGGGTGACGGCCCGACGTAGATCTCGGAAAACAGAGGATGAGGCCAAGGATGTGTGCCAATGGTGGTGAATGATAAAAGTACGGAAGAGCCTCCGTGAAACGAGGCTCGTTCACACAGGGCGGGCGGTCACTTTATTCGGCATCGCTCTTCTCGACGGCAAACGGCTCGTCGACCGGGAGCGAACCAGAGTCCGCAATGACGACATCGCTCGTCGGCCGATCGCGCCCATCGGTGGCGGTTTTCTCAACCTTGCGCACAACATCCATACCTTCCAGTACCTTGCCGAACACGACGTGCCGGCCGTCGAGCCAGCTGGTTTGCTTGACCGTGATGAAAAACTGAGAACCGTTCGTGTCCTTGCCGGCGTTTGCCATCGACAGCCAGCCAGCTCCGTAGTGCTTCAGCTTGAAGTTCTCGTCGGCGAAGCGCTCGCCGTAGATCGAGCGGCCTCCGGTGCCATCGCCCTTGGTGAAGTCACCGCCCTGGAGCATGAAGTCGGGGATCACGCGATGGAACTTGCTGCCCTTGTATCTGTGTGTGTGTAAGGCGTGGAAGAAGCAAACACAACGATGATCAGTTAATTGATCGGATGGGAAGAACACGCAACCGCAGCTGTTCTTGCGATCAATGGGTTGAGTGGTCGAAAACCGGTTAAGAAAGTGATCGATGGCTCGCTGGTACTGGCAATGTGTACAAGTAGATAAAACTTCCTAAAGCAAACAGCGAGCTCATTGAACTTGGGGCGTGAATGAAATGATAAAAGCTAAAATAAACACCACCCCTTGAAATGCTATCAATGCTTTCCTTATGCGTGCCCTCTTCACGGAGGACTTACGCAGCGTTGCGGCAGTTGCCCGTTGTACGGAGTGTGATAATTGAATTATGCAAATGTCGGGTCGAGAACGTTCTGCCCATAAACGGCAACACTAAGTAACTATATCTACTTACCCTTCGCCGACGGTAGTCTTCTCCGCTAGCTCCTTGAAGTTGCGTGTCGTCTTCGGAACGGTTCCCCCGAACAGCCCGATCACGATGCGTCCCGCAGGTTTGCCGCCGATCGTGATGTCAAAGAACACCTAACCAAACAAAAAATAATTGTGAAATTATGTGTGTCACAGGAGGCCACCCTGAAATGGGCCATTGTGATCGAATTGGTGCTTGTCCCAACTACTTTGTTAAAAATAAAGCTTAATATTAAGGTCCTTTGGTATCGGGCTACAACACAAGGATAATCGAAGCCAGCTCTTCTCGCTAAGAGTAGGCTATCAAAGAAGGTGGCCACGTAGCCATAACGTTGGAGATTTCGTAACACGTTGCCACGCGAGATAACATATCAGCGAAGAAACAACCGCATACGAAATCAGCAAAAAGGGCGAGTCTTTATCCAGCGTGAGAAAAGAACGTGGCGTGCGGCGTCACCACTTACCTTGTCCGTCACTTTTGGTCCTTCGCCGGCCATTGCGCTAGCCACCAGAACGCTGAAAACAACCAGGAACTTCATTTTATTTTTCGCTTCTACCCAATCCTACTATGTTTTGGAACTAGTAAACGAAAAGTACGGCACCGGAATCAGCTGAAGATGCTGGAGAAACTTGCTTGATTTTCCGACCCAAGCGGCGGACCACCGTGATGAGCGAAAGCGTGATGAGCAAAATGAAGAATGAAGGCCCGTGCCAACCCTATAGAGAACTGACGACGGAACATGGCTCTATTTCAGAGTTCATTTTGCTATCGCGGCAGTCCACAGTGGGGAATTTGTATGAGAAAGGCGGACATATTTATTTTTAGGAAGCATCTATGGACTTTTTTCAACGTTTTTGTTTTATTTGCATGTGTTGTGATTTAATTCAATTTTTAATTTTCAATACACGCGTTCAAGTACATTAAATAAGCTTTTTTCGTTGTTTTAAACAAAATTTAATTTCTGCTACAAATCGAATGAATCGAATCGAATCAGGAAAACTAAGTTTATGGTTTTTTCGCTGCCTATAACCCAATAACATAGAACTAATTTTAGGGTGCCCAAAAATTTATTTTTATCTTTGTAGGAGAAAAATGTCAACTCAAAATAAATCCCTCTTCAAAATAAACAATTCATTTCATTCTTCATCATTTTGTCCAAAATTCAAATTTTCTGAAAATCTGAATTTCTGAGCGATTTTTTGGTTTTTCTCCCATAATTAACTTTTCTCTCATATTCTCTCTCGGTTTTTTCGACTCAGCGTTCCCGGTCCGTGGTTTTCGCTTGTAGGTTCGCAAACCTGACAAGACCAACTTTACACTGGGCACATGCGTT
Organism: Anopheles bellator; assembly: GCF_943735745.2. Classification (NCBI taxonomy): domain Eukaryota; kingdom Metazoa; phylum Arthropoda; class Insecta; order Diptera; family Culicidae; genus Anopheles; species Anopheles bellator. The sequence continues at coordinate 39,508,801 of NC_071285.1, forward strand.
GTGCGTTTATATTGGGGTAATTCGCTTCTAAGCAAGTTTGAAATTTTTCCAGTTAGAAGGTTTTGTTTAATCCCGCCAGAAAACGTGATAAAAAACAAAAGAAAAATAATTGGTTATTGATTGTAACGTCTGCGCAAGTGGTAATGCGTAAAGAAATAGGGGAAAGAATTCAACCTGCAAATATAATCGAGAACATTTCAGATGATCCCATATGGGGACAAAATTATTGCATGCATGAAATATATATTCAGTAAATTTCAGTAATCCAGATCAACATTAAAATCCTGAATCCTGCTACTAAATAAAACGCCAAGTTTATTTTTGTAAGAATCCTAGAAAAAAAACCGCTGCGGCGAAATATTGCCTATCGCAGTTGCCGGTAGGTGGCGCTGCAAAATATTTGGCGAATATTTGAGTTTGAACCGAAAAAGTCTTTATCGGCCAGTTATTCCCAACAAGATAAAAACGTAAAAAGCTACGATACAATTGAGAATAGTTTAAGTGCAAAGTAGATATTAGAATATGAAGTAGTAAATAAAATTCAATCAAAAAATGTTCAGTATACTAAAACTAGTCAAGCTGAAGTGTTTTGGCGGGGAGTACTTCTTCATTACTTCAATATGAAGAAAACTGCTACGGAAGGGTCTTAAACGTATTGGACGAGCCTCGTCACCACACTGCCCCGCTTGCAAGGACACAGTAGAGTCGCCCGAGCATGTCCTAGTGACTTGTCCTAGGTTCGAGGAAGCAAGGAAACGCATGAACCTCGTGCTAGGTGCAGAAGTTGCAGCGGAAAGCGTTGTGGCGCTAATGTGCGAGACCCTGCTGCTTTCGATGCAGTCAGTGGGTTCGCGAAAACAACGATCACACGCGCTTGCTCTGGGGGGTACGGGGTTACGAGTGGGACAAAATTGTCCAGCCTCCCCTTCGAAGGTAACACCGAGCAGGTGATCCGAAGGGGGCTCAAGACGTTAGTAGGGGTGTGAGTAGATTACTTAGTAGATTACTTTAGTGGGTAGATCCAGACTCCTCAGAGACCGGAAATCCCACACTACCGGCTAGGACGTCTCGCCAATTCCTGAATGCCATGTGATTGATAAGAAAAATGTCTTATGGGTTCCATAAGAAAAAGAGACTGAAGAATGGTAATGAAAGAAGGAAAAGCATTTGCGAATAACTGCTTGCACGACAGAAAAGATTCATGCCGCAGTACAATGAAGGAATGACCGCAATACAAGAAAAAGTTGATCCGAATCACTAAGATAAGGAAACACCTGTCGTAAACTCGATTAGAAGATGCCTACATGCGACGGACTGGCCAGAAATAGTGCCGTCGCTAAAAATAGGCTTCAATCCACACCTGATTATCATGCCATTGAAGAATCGTAGCGAAATTCTCAGACATCCCGTTAATGAACTGAGCACAAGACCTTGCCAGTACTACGAGCTTACTTCCGTTTTTGTGTTGATTGTAGACACTACATCCATTGAGCCACTTGAGCCACATTATCACATTATGGCCAAGTACTTGTTTGAATCCAGCAAAACGTGGTAAAACCACCGTTTGAACCCCGCCCATTGGGTCAATGATCAATAAACAAAGCTCTTCATGTGGCGGAATTGTCGAACTCAAGTGTCCGCACCCGTGCTAATCTCCATCCGTAGAAGATCCTGCGTTGGGTACCGTTACTGAGATAAACTATCAACCGAATATAAAAGCAAGGCAAGCTTGGTAAACCGACAGAACTCAACCACGTTACCTCGGCGAGATGCAACCGTTTGCCTGTATTACCATTCTGCTGGCCGCGCTGGGCCTCGCCCAGGCCGCCCCGGGAGTTCGTGTCGTGAACGGTGAAACAGCAGAGCTTGGGCAATTTCCGTACCAAGTGCGCCTCACTCTGAATCTGCCGTTTGGCAAGCGTGCCGTTTGTGGCGGAAGTCTACTCAGCGACGAGTGGGTCCTGACGGCAGCTCACTGTCTGCAAGGCGTTGAATCGGTCGAGGTGCACCTGGGAGCAGTCGATTTTAACGACAACACCGACGATGGCCGACTGGTGCTGGTGTCCGAGAGTTTCTTCCATCACGATCGCTACAACCCGATCTTCGTCGTGAACGACGTCGGATTGGTGCGCCTGCCGGAGAAGGTACCGTTCAGTGAGCGCGTCCAGCCGGTTCGTCGTGCGACCGGACAGGAAGATTTTGCTGGCCGTCTCGCCGTGCTCAGCGGCTGGGGACTTCAGGAGAACGGTGGGAATGTGGCTGAGAAGCTTCAGTTCGCCACACTAAACGTGATTTCGAACAAGGAGTGCGCCAAAACGTACGGTCCGCTGTTGGTGAAGAAGACTACACTGTGTGCCCGCGGCGAACAGAAGGAATCCCCCTGCAACGGAGACTCCGGTGGACCGCTGGTGCTGGTAGACGACAACACGCTGGTCGGTGTGGTTAGCTTTGGGCACGCGACGGGATGCGAGCGGGGACTTCCGGGAGCGTTTGCGCGTGTTACGGCCTTCAACGATTGGATTAACGAGAAAACGGGACTGTAAACGGGCTACAACAGCAACCTTCAGAATACGTGAACGTGAAAAAATCAAATAAATTCGCCAGTAGTAGATTTAGTAGAAAAATCGAAATGCATCCGTTTAATTGCTTACTCGCTAATGTCCCTCCAATGCTTGAAGGCTATCGGTTTTGCTCCTATGCTAAGCACCCACTGGCACGGCGTTGTGTGGCGCGACCGTGACACAGTAACTCAGGCATACGATTTTGAGCACTACTCGGAGTCAATGCCACGTCACGGTAAGAGAAATCTTATCTTTCCTACTACCACTAGAAGCATTATTTACAATAGTTAGTATAGCCGAACAGGTCATCCCGATGGCTGGGGCCGCTTTAAATTTCGAAATTTCTGTACATTTTTTTCACGCCATTGCCAGCCGTTCACGCCATTCACGCCAGTTTTCCAGTGCCACGCATATCTGATTACCAACAATTGTCTGTTTGGCCATTGCGCAATTCGAACCGTTCTGACGGTTTCTGTAGTTCTAACTGTGGGAATTAAGAATGAGAAGCAGGGGGACACAGACGGAAAACTAATGGAGCACGTAGCCCACCGATCGGTCTAGGACCGACGGTATGAAAATTAGGAACGAAAGATTTGCGTGATGAGAATCCTCTGGACTGTTCGTCAAGTCAACACTATACATACGTCTTCTTCCCTCTAGTTTTGGGGGAAAATAATTGCAAAATGCTTATTGTACTTATGAGTCAGTGTGTTTATCCTTATATAGCTAGAATTCGCTTGGGTCTAAAAGTAATATTTGCAATCTTAATTCATTTCAAATTTCAGGATTTGCGCAACCTCAGAGCGCGTCGAGAGCATAGACGTTACCTTCCTAACTGCTCTTACTAATGTTTTGATTGCTTGTTCTTATTTCCGCCCCCACGCACTGTTAATTATTTCATCCTGTTTAAAGTATCTTAAAACAAACGAGCTAATTTGTTAGTTGCTAACAATCGAAAGTGGTTATCCTGAACAAGAAACAAATCCAAACAACAAATAGATTGGAAAACAAGTTTTGCTTCCCATCGTTGTTATCGTAAGTTTTTCTTCAATTCTTCACGCACACTTTCAACAAAAAAAATTAAATGGCAGAGAAGTTTGCTTTAACATTGCACCACCGGATGTCGACCGGAGGGCGCTGGTGAAAAGGATGATCTTTTTCTGCTATCTACTTTCTGTGCTGGCCCCCACGGTTTGTTCTTTCTTTAGTTTCTTGCCGTTCCAAGACTGTGTACAGTAATATTTGTTTTTATCTTAAAAAGATTTTGAGGTACAATGAGCACCCCGAGGTATGTTCCAGAATAGGTCGCTATTGTTGCACTGGGTACAAATTTGTTTGTTACATTCGCACGGTGTGCGATTGGGTTTGTGTGAAAAACCAATGAGAAATGTTGACTTAAGAAAAACAAGATAAACTATGTTTCAAAATCACTGGTGACGGATTGTAGTTAGATTTGTTAACGCTCATGGCAACGTTTGTGTGGGCCAATTCGAAGCCTCAGATCACAACACACAGTCTGAAACGTACAGAAAAGTTGCATAAGAACAAAAGCGTTCGACGGAACCAATACGACAAAGTGTTTATATACGTTTTCCCCGATTTTTTACACAACGAGGTTCTCCGTCCTCGTTCGTTCTATATACGCGCGTTGTCGTCCTCGGTCATTCAATACCGTCTACTAAATTGTACGTTTCTCCGACTCTCGCTTTCTCGCTCTCTATCCTTCTGCCTATCCACCCGGATCGCTACAGCTTGTTTGGAGGTCACAGTTTTAACATGTAGTCTAAAGGAAGCGCTGTTCGTGATATTATGTGTGTGTTAACGGATTTGTTACTGGTTTTTAACAAATTTTTCCCCTCTTACCATAAGGCCATCAGCGAAACTGTAAATAAATAATCTCAATCGATCGGAATCGATCAGTCGGACCGGATGATTTCGATGAAACTGCTCCCATTGCTGCTCTGTTGCTTGAGTGTTCGCACCTCCTTCTCGAGCTTCTCGACACGAGTCCGGTACTCCTCGTTCTGCTTCTGCGAAAGCTCGAACTGCTTCCGCAGGTCCTCGATGAGTTTCTTCAGTTCCACCATCTGCCGCTCGAGCACCTCCACTATTAGGCCGGTGGTGTTACTCGTGACGGTGGTGGCGGCAGCAGGAACGTGATTGTTTATCGCTATTCGCTGATGTGGCCTACTGACCGTGCGGGTACCGGTTTCAACCGATACTGTCGTATCCTGTGGCAGTTTGGTTGGTAGAGTGGAAATGATCTCCATACCTGTTGCGGTCCGCAGCCGCTTGACGCCGTCGGCCGAGGTAATGATGTGCCGACTGGTGGCACCGACCGTCGAGGACAGTCCGTTGACAGTCGTGGCAAGCTTGGCTTTCACTAAATCTTCCGAGGCACGAGCGGATATCACGTTCATTCCGGCGGTCGTTGTCAACGGAATGCGTTGGCCACTTTTCGTCATGACGTATTTGCCCACCTGCTTCGACGCAGTGGTTGTGCTCAATATCTGCGGTCGCCCACCGACGGGGATCCTTCGGGAAAAGGTAGAAACGACACCAATATTGTATTGTTCGAGTAAACGATCACCAGGCAATTACTTAATAATTGAATTGTACGGACACAAGGGAAGAAATATTTACCTCACCGAGGTCGATGGAAGCGCTTTTTTGTACTCTGCAGCCGGCGCTCGCTTCATGATGCCAACATCGCCACTACAAATTTGCTTAAACTCCTCCGGAGACAGTACCTTCAGCACCTGATTCGTCCTGATAGTTGCCGTCGGACCGGCATTCACGACGTGCACCGGTTGTTGGGGCTGCTGGCGCTGTTGCTGAACGTGATGCACCTGTTGATTCTGTGCCGGCGCGTACGAGCCAGCGGTCGAGGCGGTTTTTTTGATAATTTTGAGGGTCTTCGGTTTGTTTGCGGTCAAAGTCATCGTGTGCACTGCCGGGGAATTGTGCACCTTCGTTGGATGGGTTCGTGGCTGCAACTGTGGCGGCGTAGACGTTACCGATCTCGACAGTGGTTGCTGCTGAAGGTTTCGCGTTTCATTGAGCGCAAACTTGCCCGCTTCTGAGAGCACGATCTTTCGACCACTCTGGATGGCGGAGGTGATAAGGCTGCCAGTATCATCGGATGGTATCAGTGCGATACCATGTTCCTTCAGCATCTGCAGGGTACCGGAATCAAGATTTTTTGGATCCGTGTCGGTGCTCTGCTCCAGGTTCGTCATTGCATCGCTCATACTGTCCTCTCGTTCAATCAAATGGTCCGCATCGTCCCGTGAATCATCGGCACCGTTTTGTTGCTCCGTCAGGCGGCTACTACTGTCGCTGCTCAGATCCATCGTAATGTTGTCCTCCACATCGTCATCATCACCAACGCCGACGCCAGATTTCGAGTCGACTCCGTCAGTTGGTGGCCCTCGATGTCGCTCTTTATGCTGCTGCAGTTCGTACATTAAACTATCCGTTGCCTCTTGCACCTATCGTGTGGTCAACGAGTCTTGGTCATGATTCACGAACGACGGCTCCAGCGTTGTTTGTTACTTACTCCAACCTGTTCGTTGCTTGCCGCCCGCATCTGATTCGCTAGCAACATCACTTGCCACAGCTCGCCCTGGCCCGACTCCAACGCCAGCTGGATGGGAGTCTTGTCAAACTTTGAGACCACGTTCGGATCGGCACCGTTTTGCAGGAGCATCTCGACGATCTTACTGTGCTTCTGGTTTACCGCCCAGTGCAGCGCTGTCATTTTGAGCTGCAATTCAATGGGTTCATCATTGAGTAATCCAAACGGGCGGCCACGAAACATACCATATCCTTTGCATCGACTTCACAGTTGTTGCTCAGCAAGAGTTCTACGATTTCGATGTGGCCATGAAAAACGGCCAGGTGGAGCGGCGTCCGGTCGACCTTGGTTTTAGAGTCCTTGCTTATACCGGCGCGCAGCAGCATCTTGCACGTTTCGACATGATTGTATCGGGCGGCCAAATGCAGCGGTGTCGTTCCAAGCTGGCGAAAGAAAACGACACATCTTATTTTTTTCCTATGGTGTTCCCAGTTCAAATACTCACCCAATCCGCCGTGAACGGCGCCCCCCGGCTCATGAGCTCGTGTACCTTTTCTGTACAACCGACTTTAGCAGCTTGTAGAAGAGCTTTTCCGAGGTCCGTTATCGCCGCTTGGTACTTCTAAGGATACAAGGGAATGTGCTACGTGAGAAACAGTAACAGAATCGACAAACATCACTCACGTACCGCACCACCGGGCGTCAGTTTCTCGATCGATTCCTCCGAATCATTGCTCGTTATCATATCCATGCTGAGGTTGCCGAAAAACTTCTCCGCAAACATGATCCTCTTCGTGGCCCGTACCTCGGGATGTAGAGTGTTAGTGTTTTCTCTCCGTTCGCTGCGGCGATGGCCACAGGATGGACAGCGCAATCTGGGCGGTATTCACCGGAAATAAACTAAAGCAAGCTGCAAGCGAAAGTCGGAAGAAACCTCAAATCAAATCGTGCAGTGCCGCGCTCTGTCCCTTTCTCTCGCGAGACGAGCATCCGCGGTGCACGCCAATTCCAGTTTTCCAAAGCCCTAGGGGCCACCCTTTAGAGCCAACTTTCACCGTGGGAGGAAAGAATTGCCTCTGCACTCCCCACAGCGGTGCACGAACAGCAAGCACAGTTTCGCCGGTCCTGAAGGCGCCACCGTGTTGTGGGGCCAGCGAGGTCACTGCGGCCCGCTCCGGGCCAAAACAATGCACCACGACGATGAAGGAATTTCCACTGACCGTTCCAGCCCGTCGTCAGCGCGGTGGAGTCCAACTCGGAACGGAAGTGACTTTGGGCTAATTTTTCTGAACATTACCGCACGGGATGCCAGTGGATTCATTGGTGGGGGCCTTCGTCAGGCTCTGGCCTGTGCCAGGGAAGCAACACGCGGGCAAAGAACAACTTGTTTACCACTAAGAAAAAGAATTTCTACGCAAAGTTCGCGGTTGGCGTTCATTGAAGATTTTATTTTGTATCCTTCACTGCCGTGAGAATATTTTGACAGCTAGTGAGTCGTGAGTTTTGCGTGTGCCCAGTGAGCACTGATGGGCGCTGTGAAAAAGGGCACGTTTGTCAAAAAATACTACTGCAAACAAAACGAAATGGTAAAAACAAGTTTGAAGTTTTGAAAGTAAACTAAGTTTCATACGAAAAATTAACTTTCCATTTGCCCAAAGATTCATACGAAAAATTAACTTGCGTTCTCGAATTACGAACAGTGCAACTGCTGTGCGGGAGCGGGACAAAAAACAAACCCAAAACAAATTTGTCGCAATGATATATGCTTCATATTCATATTCATTCATATATGCATATATATGCTATAGAACATTGCCGTGGTTCGTTTTGGCGGTGCGTGGTTCCTTTGTTCGAATATACGAACGCGTTTGGTGACTGCTTCTTTTGATGCTTTCGCGTAACGCCAAAACAAATGAAATGTGTTTGTAATGTTCGTAGTAAAGGTAAATCAAAAACTAAAATCAATCCATTCTAATAATGAAAATATATTAATAACTAAATAAAAATTTCAGTGAATCCTGCTAACCGCCGAATTCAACATTCAAACGACCAACGCGAACAACATTCACAGGTTTTCCCAGCTGTCAACAAATGACGAACTGTCACTGGGGGGCCACATGAGGCGTAACGTAATGCTTTTTAACATTAATTTGATATTAATGCCAAACTGCTGCGCCTCTGTCAAAACGTTTACGGGTCGGCCGAGGCGTAAACCCCTAGCGTAAGTACTTTTTGCAAACGCTTTGCTTACAAACAGAGGATAATTTAAGTTCTTATTTGCTGGTATAGCAACAAAATCAAAAAAACATACAGAAATATTCAGAAATCAATTTATTTCTCTTGTACTACTATTTTCTCGGACCAAAAACACGAACGTAAACACGTTTGGCATTTCGTTTGTATATTTTTGCTGCCACACGAAACGTAAATGATTTGACATTACAAATTAATTTTACGCTAGTTGTTACGCCTCATGTGGCCCCCCAGTCAGAGTCCGTTTCACCTTTTGCTTTCCGTTTATTATCGCTTCAAGATTGTCATTTCACATCCGACAAACCAAAGAAACGGAGAGATTGGGTTTCACCCGACGTTGCTTTTCCGCGAGCCGCGTACCGCAAGTGCCAATTCGCAACAGAAAACTGGTTTTCGCTTTCGTCCGTGCGCGGATATCCGCGGTCGCATCGCTGAATCGCTGCCGATGCAATTGTGTTGTAAGTTGACCGTCGAGCAAACACCGTTCCACCGTCTCGTGTAGTGCGCGATAAGTGAGGTGTTAATTCTTTCCTAATACCGCTTGTGACGTGCCGAATTGTTGGATCATTGTTGGCGACTCGACCCTTTCGCACTAGCAGCGAAAAGGCAGAAGCAATACGGACCTTTTCGAACGGAAGCCCCGGCACCGCGTGTTTACAGCGCACTTTCCAGCTACAAACCATAACGCACGGAATCAGAACGGAACGAACACCGCTAAGGGAGATTAGCCGAAGCGAGCGTCAAGGGCACACCGATAGCGGAAGCGCAACGGTAACCTAACTGATCCTTCACAGCGGTGTTTACTTATTTTCTTCTCCCTTTTGCGTCGTACCACCGGATGTGTACCGGTTGTGCATATTAATCTCCGTGCACGCCCTTCAAGTATAGTTTGATCCGAATTCTCATTAGCTGCACTTTGCTTCCCGATCTGGTGGTCCAATCGGTTTTCCTTCCTTATGAAGCGGAGATTACCTGAGCTGCACGCCTTGAGCTGTATGCACTTGTTGCAGTATTGCGGCACCGTAATCACACACCAGCCTGTGGAGGGGCTGTGCCCATCGCCCTTTGTCCTGTTCCCGTTACGTCATGCCAATCGGCGGTGGAGACTTGTGAACTTTGAGCGAGTTTAGAGTTCATTTTAGATACTGTTGTCTGTTTTGCGTTTCACAGAAGACCTGAGTCTTTGAGCCTGAGCTTTTGCAATGCGACACTAACCCCAAGGCGCCACCCTAAGTGCGGAATACCTATTGAATGGCATCAAGTTTCTCTTCTATTGAAGGTACCTTCACACAAAGGTATTAACCTGTTGAGCAAAGGTTACTATGTTGTCGTCATGGCGAAAGTAACTGAGAGAAAGGAGTTTGATGGATGATTAGTACACGCAAAAAGCATGTCGTGCCCATCAAAGTACGGCCCGCTAAGGAACGGTGGATGGATGACAAATCTGTATCGCAATCTTGTCAAAGCCAGTCTCGGAATGTGGACAGTGAACGCTATTTGAGTGATTGATTGATGGACGCTGAACGGATGAGTTTGATCGATCGCCGGAAACGATCCTTTGAATGTTCACAAACTATGTTTGAAGTTATATAAACCTTTTTTTATTTAAACCATAACCAAACCAGGAAGCAAATGTTGCAGCATTAGTTAAAGTAGTAAAATATTTTAAGCGAAACTTCAAGTGAAATCGAGTGCTCCTTTTTAAATTGAATTTTCCTAAGCAATCAACTGATTCGTCACAATGTAGGGCTACCTGGCAGCTGGCCATAAACAGCGGTGTGCGCGCTGTGAGCCCTTTCCGGTTGGTGTTGATAATCGCTGACTGATACTGTCCACATGGATTAGTCACATTTTTAATGAACCCCATCTGATAGGACCGATACAATCAACTGTGTGGACCGGCAAGGTTCAAAGTTCCACCAGGTGGACTACAGATTACGCGCCCAAATGTACGAGGAGCAACGGAAAAAAATTAGTCGCGATTGCGGTGGTTTTGATTTTTCGATCAGTCTGTTTGTTATCAGTCAGTCTGTTTGTTATTTTCAATTTTTTGCCATAATTTGGTGGCAATTGCACGGTTCAGTGCAACCCTCTACCGCGCACGGTTCAGTGAACCACCTGAATGGGTGTACTATAAAAAGGCAACTACGGGCGATTAAAAGGCGCTAGATTTGTTTTTTCAATGGATAGTGTTACTTTAAAAATAGCCTTGTGAAGCTAGTGATCGTATTCTTAGTTTAACCGCTAAACATAGATGACGGCATCGTGGAAAGCGATCGTTTGCTTGGATGCTGCAGTGCATCGCTTCTAATAATCAATACCCTGTAAGCATTAAATGGTGCTTATGCTAAAAGGAACACGTAGACGTTAGGGGTTCCCTTTGTGCCAGAGCCAAACTTCAAAAATCAAGCTTCTTTCTTGGATTTCTTGGATGGTTGAACATCGTTCCTAGTCCATAGTTAAACTGTACAAGCAATATAACAGCTGACCACAATGAATCCATCTATTTGTCCTCGGCCGGTAACTGTAACGTTACGAGTGATCCGAAAATCACAACAGATAAGAAGGTACGGTGAAAGCTATCATCCCTTTCATGATAAGAAGCATGTCTGGCGTAGCGTAAGTCAACGACTGGAAGGTTTGTTTTTTCGCACGCCACTGCTGGTTATCAGCAGGCGTTTGCGCAATCAGTTTGCGAGGAAACATTCTGGCAGTATTGGCAAAAAGAAACACAATAATTTTGTGTGAAAAGTGTTTTATAGGATACATTTGACAACCAGCACTACTCGCACAGTCTAAAAGTAATCACTGCTCTGTGGTGTCTTGTTTACTGGAACCTTAATCTTTAATCCTTCACTGCTGTCTTAATGTTCCTTCGTTTATCCTACGCACAAGAGAATTGTTGATCCGGTGACCAACCCATCTGTAGCGAACCGAACCGCGACAGGGGACGAGGAATGTTTTAGATTAACGGTCGCTAATCCCCACCGAACCAAGTGTGGTGTCTCGTGACTCGCAGGATGTTAGAATTTTTTCCTTCCCCTGTTATCACTTTCGTACACCGTGCACTGGTCATGTTTTCTACTAGTGGGCCTAACTAACTCTCGCGAGGGATTTCGACCGCCAAGGCCGATTTCGCCTGCATTCTTACAATGACGTAGGGCCGTAGTGGGATTAGCTTGTATCGATGCGATGTGCGAACTTCGACCTGAGATTATGTTGAACACTTATCATTATCTTGTCGTGGAGCGTTACTTAGAGGGGTTTATTTTTATCTATTTTTTATTGCAAGTTGTTCGAGTGTGTTGATAGAAACACGCGCACACGTGCAAAAAACGAGAAACATTACATATAATGGTTAAGTTATGATTTTAGTGATAACTTCTGAAACAATTTCTCGTGAAAAGTGTTGCCAAAAATAAATTAAGATCTGTAATATCTTGGCCAATTTTGTTATTCTCTTTGAAATGATCGTTTGTTTGAATATCCTTTCGGATTTGCAAAACCCCAATTATTATCATTTGATCATTTTTTGATTGTCTTAAGGATTTTATGTTAATCTTTCTTCGTTATTGACACATTTTCAGATCTGGAGCCTCAACTTTGAACTGCCTTAAAACGATGAAAAAGCGAGGATAAGCCCGAAGACCCCGGCGACCACAAAGTGATTCCGTATTTTGGTTTTATAAACCCTCTTCCCAATGAGTTGTTATCGGGGATTAACGAAAGCAGAAGGTTACTTACAGTGGCTCAAGTTATGATGGTTTAATGTACGGGCGCACAATAGAGTACTTTGGTAGTTGTTTGTTCGCGGCACACGTTAACCGTAGCGATACTGTATAGCTGTTTGTTTTGCGCTTTAGTTAATTGATTTTGAGTTTTTCGTGGTTTAGTAGTGAACCTCGCGATAGGTTCGCGATTCTGTTTGCGTAAGCGGCCACAAACACTGACTGCGTTACTCCATCGAAAGCGCAGCAGTACATTCTGTTAAGTGCGGGTTTTCAGTTAGTATAAAAAATAAAATTAAAAAGGCCATTGTAGTAATAGAAGCACAAATCGTTATCATGGCGGGCTTTCTGGGAAGGATGAAACAGTCGACCCTGGTCCATCTTTGTTTCGCGATATCGTTCTTCACCTCCGGGCTAATCATCAACACCATGCAGTGCATACTGTACGTCGGACTGAAACCATTCAATAAGCGCTTGTACCGAACGATTGGCTATTACCTGTGCTATTCGTTTTACTCGCGTAAGTTGTGCGCCCTCTGTTTACCTTTCCAACGTCCCTTTGTGAACATAGAACCGCTTTTTGTTCTTCAGAGCTCGTGTTTCTGGCCGACTGGTGGTCGGATACGACGCTGCACGTGTACATTAGCGACGAGGATATGAAGTACTGCGGCACGGAGCACGTTCTGCTGCTGATGAACCACACCTACGAGGTCGACTGGTTGATCGGATGGATGCTGTGCGAGAAGGTCCGCGTGCTGGGCAATTGTAAGGCGTACGCAAAAAAGGTCATCCAGTATATCCCCACGATCGGTTGGGCGTGGAAGTTTGCCGAGTTTGTGTTTCTCGAGCGATCGTTCGAAAAGGACCGTGAAATCATCGGACGGCAGATCAATGAAATCCTGGACTATCCCGACCCGGTGTGGTTGCTACTAAACGCCGAGGGTACCCGATTCACCGAGTCCAAGCATGCCGCATCGGTAAAGTTCGCCGAAGAGAAAGGTATGGTGCCGCTAAAGCATCACCTAATTCCGCGCACCAAAGGTTTCACGGCCAGCCTGCCGTATCTGCGCGAAAAGTGCCCGTCTGCGTTGGACATTCAGCTTGCGATCTGCAAGGACTCGTCGGTAAGAAGGCGACACGTACTGTGGGACACAATGGTCGATTGGCTAGTTGTTACTCGTTGTATCATCGGAACAGGTTAAACCGACCATCTTCAACATTCTCAACGGTAAGCCGCTTACGGCGCACATGTGTGTCCGCCGTTTTCCCATCAAATCGTTGCCGCAGGACGAAAAAGAGGCAGCCGAATGGATGCAGAATCTGTTCCGCGAGAAGGACCGAATGCAGGACAGCTTCCATCGGACGGGTAGCTTCTTTACCGATTCCGGCATTGCCGAGCGGCCAAAGATAACGCTACAGCGCCGCCCAATGACCCTGCTCAACACGGTGTTCTGGGCTGTGGCCACCCTAACGCCAATGCTCTACTATCTAATGAAGCTGCTGTTCAGCGGAGAGATTCTATACTTTTCGATCGGTGCCGGGATCATTTTTGCGTGTAAGTAGCGGGTACCGCACGGTGAGAATGGTAGATGCTGGGCACTAATTTAATTTGTTTGTACATCTACACATAGTCTACATGCTGATGGTGAAAGCGATCGGTATGTCGAAGATCAGCAAAGCCTCGTCGTACGGTGGTGGTGCGGTGCAGAAAAATGGCCATGACCAGAACGCTGCGCCGGATGCCACGTCGCTGTCCTCCGAATCGGATAAAATGAAGTAGACCAAAGGAAAAGAAAGGCGCGTCCCGAACCTCTGTACTCTTGGCACAGAAAGAACCACAAAACAGGCAACACCCAGGATAAGATGTTTACACTTGAGATCTATTTACACGCGTCACGGATATTAGTCGATTGGAAAAGAGGTAAAAAGAGGATCAAGAAAATTCCCGCCCAATCGCCCAGTAATTTCCTTTCAAAGAATGCACAAACTCTAGTGTGTGTTGTGGAAAGCGGCACAAACCGATATGTTGGATTGCTGGATGACGCAGGGCAAACGTCTTTTTGTGGATGATATATACATATACACCGAAACAAATACCAATATTATATACATATATTTAAAAGGGATTTTGAAGCAAACAGGAGAGGCGCTGCATGCACACAGAACAAAGAAGAGGCCAAATGCGCCGATCGAAGTCAGATCGTGAGAAGCTTTTTTTTCTATACAGCAGCAAACAACTATTACCGTTGCACGCAGAGCCCATCGAGGTTCTAGCACCGGTTTGGCGCAATAACGAATACATTATTTTATAACAGTTTATTTATGGCAAAGCGCAAATTAATACTTATTAGCAAAAATGAAAAGCACGTTTTGATGATCTAGCCGTGCGGGGCTCCTTACGAGAAGAAGGAGCAAAAACTATTACTAAATTTACAGATTTATGGAAAAAGCGGAGAGAAGTTTTGGATCGGACAGTTTTTGGGTGAACTATAAATGGAAACTTAATCGAACACACATACTAAGAATCGAATGTTTAGGGATCTTTTTTTTTAAATATATTCGAACCTCTCAAATGCTCGTTTACGTTTTAAAAAGCGTTCAAATTAGGGATCCAATAACGAACAAGAGACACGTGCGCGACTGCCGTCAGTTTTAGTGTGTCTTCCTGTTAAGCAATTGAGTGGAAAATTAAACTTTCCATGCCAGCGTTTTTGGCATCGCGCATCGCACAACGTTTGTAGCAAAGCTCAATCCATGCCGATGAATATTGTAGCTCCATCCGTTCCTTATAAGTCGTACAACAGAGAGCTAAACGCTAGAGGGGAAAACGACACTAAAGAAAACGTTAATCCTCTTCTTCCTGTCCACGAGAAAGCAAAATCTTGAAATCCAACTGATGAAAGTTACGCTCACCTATCTTCCAAAGTGTGGCCCACGTTTGGCGCACCAAATGCAAACCAAAACACTGTGCGAAGCGCTTCACCCGTAGACTGTCCAAACGTGTCACCACCTTCCGTGTAGCTAGCCGCCCTTTCGAAAAGGGGACCCCAATCGTAGTGCGTGTCTGTCTCTGCTATTGCTGGATTCAATCGAGCAAAACTGTTAATGGTTTATCAGAAACTCCAGAAGAAAGTGTGTTATAGGTTAGTGTGTAAGCACGTGTTTTCTTTCGTTTTGCTTTGGATCGTGTAAAATCAACCTGTTTTTCGTCGTGGGTGTCGTTTTAACTTTGTTTCTACGTTACTAATTAGCTACTACTAACCAGTGAGACGTCGATCCGGAGGACGTTCGTGGGGGTTTGAAGACGACAGTGATCGGTAAACGGATGCACCACCGCCATCACCACCAACTCCTTTACCCTTGATAGAAGTGAATAAAAGCTGTGCAAAAACAAAAACTGAAAACGTTTGCAGTATTGTTTTGGTTTTCTCATTTATTTATCGCCTTCGTCACACTTGTCTGCGTAATCGTGCGCTTCAATTGTGGAATCTTCTTGATTAATGTAATCAAACTTTTTTTCTTGTTTTTACCAATTAGCTGCTATGTTTTGCGGGTTAGTTTGTTTGGTTTACCTCTTTTCTACTTTTACACATCCTCCTCAATGGATCGGCTGCTGTGTATAGGTTTAGACTTGGTTTCAGTTTAGTATTTAGTGCTGTATTGGCCACCCGGAAGCGATCGATCGTTTGCAAAACTCCTTTCTAATGTGTTTCGTTTACGTGTCGATCATTTAGCTTTACTCATTATATCAGACAATTTTCTTGTTAACATTCACTTTTCGCGCCCACCCTATGTGTGGCGCGGTGGCGCAGTTCGTTGACCCGAGAGGGGTCAAGCTTTTGTTTAGTTTGTTTCATTAGCTCCTTAGTTCGACTACTGTAAGATTCTTCTACAGACTGGAGAATTTTATCGTACACAACTAAAACTGTCCAGGGGTGCCTAAAACAAAGCTAGTTTTGCCGACCTCTTCTACAGTTCCTACGTGCACTGTTGTCAATCGGATATTGCAAACCTCCAATGGCCATTTTTCTTGACCTATTGAACGGTTTGGTTTTATATTACATTACATCTTTCCGGTTTAGCTGAAGAGGTGTAGTTGTACCTCTTGATGCACTAAATGGTTCGATCGCTACGAGTTTTGATTGTTTTTTCTTCTGTTTGTATCTGAAAGTTCGTTGCATAGGCCACTCAAAATAATGAAGTATTTGAAATAGTGTCGCACTATAGCTGGCGCTTCTCTGACAATCACTAAACGATGGTGAGTAAATGTAAAACATTTTGATATCGCATCCGCTCAATCTGTTTGTGTAACATTGTGGTCTAAAGTTCTAAGATGGTTGAGAGATCAAAAAACATGGTCCATAATGGACCATAATGACTGCCCTTCGCCGAGACAATGCAATCCGTTTGCTTCCAAACCTAAACCATTAACCAAACCGGTTCGGAAAACAATTGCACTGGCCCTTCCATCGTTGCACACGGGATAGCGAAACCAGTAAGAACCATTTGTATTTTAATTTCTGCATATATCCGGAAAACGTCCGGAAACCCAATTGAATGATCTCTCTTTCTGTCTTTCTCTCTCTTCTTCTTCTCTCTCTCTTTCCTTCTCCCTTTCTCTGTACTCAACAACCCTGCAGCGCACATCAACGTGCCACGTGTCGCGATTGCGAATGCAATATTTCAATATTTTGTCGTCTGCCCGGACGTGCTCCGCTGGTTTGTTTCGCATGCCGGATCAGCAATAAATTACAATAATCTTTCAGTAAAAGTACTCAAATGGTGTACGCATTTTGAAACAAATGCTCTCACGATTAATACGTTTGTCTGGTCACATCGCCACGTTGTTTTCTCTAATTTTTTTGTATCATTTTACCACTTTTACTGCCTTCCGGTTTGTGTGTTTTTTCCCGGTTCGTTTTTTACATTCTCACGCAAGGAATTGATTAATTGCATTCAATAAGGTTTTTATTTTTGTTTCGTTTAAATTTTTTTTTTTAATTTTAGTCCTTCTTCTATTACTTCGCCCGATCGCTCGACATAGTTTTTTTCAAGTATTTGCTTGTTTCTTGAAGGTTGATAATTGTTTAAAACACATCGAAACAATTCTATAATCAGCTCAAAATATCGTTACCAAGTTTCTATTGACCTTGTTTCGAAACTTTATCCATCTTTGCGAATTTTGAAACTTTGCGCTTTAATCCATACTTTTTGGTGTGTTTAAGTTGGTATACCGGTCCTTCATTTCCGTTTCTCATTTGCAGATCATAAATAATATTTCATTGGGTTAAAAAGATTACAGAAGACGTAGATTGACAAACGTGTCTTCAGCTGTTTTTTAAATTTTCTTTATCGTCCTTTTTGTTTATCATTATTAATCACCCATAGGGCCAAAAGTTGGAAGCTGCGCTATTTCGGTAATAGTCGAGAAAAGTCCAGCAATTATACCTTGCAGTAGAGAACCATTAACCATTAAGTGCCCCTTCGCGGGGCCAAACACACCAACGTAACAACGCAACGGAGAGAGTATGGAGAACCTATTGACTTGGAAGTTGGAAAAAGGACAGCATCAGGCAAAAAGTTAACAGGCCCATGTCCGTCGGTCGGTTAAGCAAAACGGTTAATTTTAACGACTAGTTGAGATTTTTGTCTGTTTTTTTAATAGATAACAGTTGTTTTTTCATTTAACTTTGAGACTTACACGTTAGGATGGCTCGCGTTTTGTTAGGTTAGGTTTTTGCTTTAGTTAGAGGGAGTTCAAGATAAGAGCGTAAAAAACATGGAATACAGTGGCGATTTGAGGCAAACGTTTTGTAGTAAAGTACGTGATCAGGAGCACAATTGGGCTCGTGTTAGATAATAATCTCCCGACACCGTGGTTGCTGTGGCAACGCTTCGCAAACGGCTACGCTACTAACTACTGACCATTGCCCTTCGCGGTAAACTACGCATCGCTGTCACGCGGATTGGCGGTGTGCTGCGAAATTCTTCCTCTAAATATACTCATTCTTGTAAATGGTTAAGCTTAAAAATGTAAATATGATAAATATTGATTTAAATTTCGGGATGTTGTTTGTTGCAAGTTGTTTCGTCCCTCCGTCCCTTCAGCCTCAGCCATTATGTTTCCCCATTGATTTAGCGAATGTTGGTTGTAATGTTATCTCAATGTTTGCCTCTATTCTTTTACTTCTCTTACACACTGCACAAGAGAATGCGGTCCGTCGTCAAGTATGCAAATTTATTTGTTGTAAAATTTATGTTTTAGTTGTTATCAATGTTTAGTTTGTTTTCTTTTCTTTTTTCGTTTTCGTTAAGTTGAAACGCATTCTTCTTACTATTTTGTTTAACAATCATTTCAATTGAATCAGAATCCATTTACGGCGCACGGCAATATAGGGGGTAGTTAAGCGTGGGAAAGTTTAAATGGTTTTTTTGTTTGCTTTCATGTGTTGGTTTTGTTTGGCTGTAATCTGTAACCATTCGTCTTACTTTTATCTTCTAACCACGCGCACACACATTTCCTTCTTTCTCTGTATTGCAATAGTTTTGTTTTACGTTGCTCCATTCGCTTCACTTTGTATACAAAATAGCAGGGGAAACTGTAAAAATGTTAACTAATGTTTATTTTTCCGCATCTCGTCTAATATTACGTGTATGCCCCCCTCCGATGCACTCGATTACCACACTTTCTCCTGGGCCCCTGGTGTATGATAAATTTTCTCGTTTCAGGATGCTACGTTTCGGGGGTCCTGTTGGAACTGCAGGTTACTACAGCAGTACTCCGTGTTTGCCGCCGTTACTATTGCTACTTGCGTTTCTAGGTTCAATCCATTTGCTTGGATTGCGGTGATTTTTGTCAGTTACCCACATACCGGCTCTTGTTGTCGCGCCCAAGCTAACCACTATACTATTCGCTCACGTGTTACTTCGCACTATATATGTAGTATATTAATTTTTTGTTTATCGTTAAATGTTAATTGTTAGTGTCAGTTTTATAATATTTGCCCTCTACGAGCCCATTTTACTAGTGTTCGTACCGTTTATATGATTAGTTGGTTAGCTTGGTTCAACATTTGTAGTTTGGGATATTAGGTCC